>NC_056739.1:204277146-204302146 GCF_019279795.1 Protopterus annectens | reverse complement strand
CGAACAGCAAGGCTTATTTGGGGTGGCTTGGACAGTATCACTATATACATGCAACATACTCCAGAGCTTAAATTGTCTCTACATAAAACAGCCACAGTTGAAAGGTTTAAAAATATTTAATAACAAATAAGAACACAAGACAATACTCCTTACTACACAGTATTAGTCAAGAGTTCAGAGATCACAGAGAAATGCTTAAAATAATACAGTAGAATAGTTCTGACATTGTTACAGAAAACAACTAGTCTAATCTTCCTATTTCCTAGCTATTTCTAAGAAAGACACTAAAGTCTAAGATCCTACTTACATACAGAGCACAGGCAGAGTGCTGGTGAGTTGGATGTTCTCAAGACAAATGCAAAATGCTCTGAGTCTCTCTGTCCTTAAATTGACAGCATAGTACTACTGACTCATTTCAGATTACATAATTTTTTTTCTGGTTCCCAGGCTAACAGAAACTCAGAGTTTAAGCATCCCTTTTGATCTTGCACCTGATCAGGAAGCTACAACAATAAAAGATGTTATACAAGCAAATTCTAGCAATTAACTCTGGTCTCAAAACAATAGCGAGAATTCTTTCATCCAGACATCTTGGCTCCAAGTTTTGAGATCAAACAATTATGCAATGCTTGACTTATCATCTTTCCTCCAGCAGAGTGCAATGTGGTTACATTTTTGAAGTTCAATATTTAACAAAGAGAACAAGCATGTGGCTTACATTAATATTTACAAATGAAAGAATTATCTACAAAATCCTATCTAGCTAGGCTGGCAGCTTTCATGTATCTTCACATATCCCCCCCCCCCCCCCCCCCACCGAGGAACTCCAGCTAGATTTTCAAGTGACCCCTGAGAAACGTTGCTTGAGAGGGTTAGGTCTATCTGTGTACACCTTACCCCATTCCCTGTCTTGAGAGTCCATCTGCGTTGGCATTGCTAATCCCACTGCGGTGCTGCACTGACATATCATATGCTTGCAACCCTAGGCCCCATCTTAGCAACTTGGCATTTTGCTGGCTCGCTCTCTGTAACCATGTTAGGGGATTGTGGTCTGTAACTACAGTGAATTTTCTTCCATACAGATAAGGGTGAAGTTTCTGCAGTGCCTACACTATGGCTAGACATTCCTTTTCTACAGCTGCATAGCATTCCTCCCTGAGTTGGAGCCTATGACAGAGATAAACCACTGCGTGCTCTTCTCCCTCTGAAGAAAACTGGCTAAGTACAGCCCCCACCCCATGGTTTGAAGCACCCACCTGCATAACAAATTCTTTACTGTAATCGGACTGGCTAACATAGGGGGTCCTTCCAAAGGTTCTTTAAGCTTCTGGAATGCCTGCTCACATGCTGGGGTCCACACTACCTTATCTGGCCTGTTTTTCCTTGTCAAGTCTGTGAGGGGAGCAGCTATGGTACTATAACTGGGGACAAACTTTCTGTAGTACCCTGCTGTCCCTAAGAATGCCCTCACCTGCTTTTTGGTAACAGCTGCAGGCCATGCCTGAATGGCTTCCACTTTGGCAGGTTCTGGCCTGATCTTACCACTCCCCACTCTATGTCCCAGGTAGGAGATCTCTGCCATACCCACCTGACATTTGCTCTGCTTAATGGTCAACCCTGCCCTCTGTAGTCTGCCCAGCACCTCCCTGACACAATGAAAGTGCTCTTTCCAGGAATGACTGCAGATGGCAATATCATCTAGGTAAGCAAGGGCAAACCCTCCTGCAAGGATATGGTTTACCAACCTCTGGAAAGTCGCTGGGGCATTTTTCATTCCAAAGGGCACCTTTGTGAACTCTTGCAAGCCAAACGGAGTCACAAAGGCTGGCTTCTCTCTAGCACTGGGAGTCATGGGCACCTGCAAGTAACCCTTGGTAAGATCAATGGTTGTAAGATACTTAGCCCCACTCAGCTGCTTTAGGGCCTCATCTGTCCTAGGCATGGAGTAAGCATCTCTGTGTGACTATTTAATTTCCTGTAGTCCACACAGAGCCTGGTGCTGCCATCTTTCTTTGGCACCAGCAGCACTGGGGAGGCCCAGGGACTGTTGGACTCTTGAATTACCCCTAGTTCCAACATTTCCTGCATCTCCTCCCTCAGAGTCTGTTTGACTCTCTCAGGCACCCTATAAGGGGCCTACCTAATAGGCCTTTGTGGTACTGTATCCATCTGGTGCTGCACCAGGTGGGTGCACCCTGGTTACCCAGTGAACATGCCCCCAAACTCCTGTAACACTACTCGGATTTCTCGAACCTGGGTAGGAGATAGCTACTGGGACATTGCTATCCCTTACACCGAGGTGTCAGTTGGAGCCTCACTGAGGAGATCAGTCACCAGATCTACCTCAGACTCCTCCTGCAAGCCACTGCAAATACTCAGCACAAGGGCCTCCCTATCATGGTAAGGTTTCATCATGTTAACATGGTACAATTTGTGTCCCTGCCTCCTGCCTAGCAGTTCCACCATGTAGTTAATATCACTTAACTTTCTTGCCACCTTGTAGGGTCCCTCCCAAGCTGCTTGCAGCTTGTTGCATCTGACCGGAATGAGAACCATTACCTGCTGCCCTACAGCATACTCTCTAGCTCGAGCATTCCTGTCATACCATACCTTTTTCTGTTGTTGGGCTTCTGCCAGGTTCTCCTGGGCTAAACCCATTAGTTCCCTGAGCCTTGTCCTGAGGTTTAGGACATATGCCACAACAGACTCCTTTGTGAGGTTCACACTCACTTTCCCACTAATCACAAATTAAATCTATAGATACCCTCACCCCTATGCCCATACAACAACTCAAAGGGTGAAAACCTGTGGATTCCTGGGGAACCTCTCTGTAAGCAAACAGATGGGGCAAACATTTGTCCTACTCCCTCTTAAACTGGTCCGCAAATGCCCGTAGCATGGACTTAAGTGTGGAGCTTAACCTCTCAACAAGACCATTAGTCTGGGGGTGGTAGGGGTTGGTCTTCAGGTGCTTCACCCCACAGTACTTCCACAGACAAGCCATCAGGTCTGACATGAAATTGGCACGTCAGTCAGTATTTTTTTGGGAAACCTAGCCTGCTGAAAATCTCTAACACAGCATTTAACACCTTTTCTCACTCAATAGAGGACAAAGTCACTGCCTCAGGGTATCTTGTTGCATAATCTACTACCACTAGGATATACTTTTTCCCTGTGGAACTTGGGGTACTCAGAGGCCCCACAAAATCCACAGCTACCCTCTGAAATGGCTCCTCAATCACAGGCAAAGGCATCAAAGGAGCTCTCACCTTGTCTCCTGCCTTGCCTACCTTTTGGCACTGCTTACAGGTCCTGCAGTATCCCGTTACATCTCTGGAAATTCCAGGCCAATAGAAGTTCTGCATAATACATCTCTTTGTACGTTTTACGCCCATATGACCTTCAAAGGGAATATAATGGGCTATGGCTAGAAGCGCCAGAAGGTAGGCTATAAGCACTACCAACTGCTGTATTCTCTCATCCTCTAGCCCTACTTCAGGGGTCCACTCTCTATACAGTAACCCATTGTCCCAGTATACAGATTCCCCCTTCCCTTGAGAATCAGGTCCCTCACTAGCTACCTCTCTCAGGCCTTGCAATATAGGGTCTGAGAGCTGAGCCTGTCTCAACTCTCTCTCTTTATAACCCTCCCCAGCTCCTCTTCCACAGGAAGTTTGGTACTCTCTGACAGCTGTGCCTCACTGTCAGCCGGGGTACTACTACTAACCTCTATCGTTGCAGTCCCTCTGTCCAAGGGAACATCAGTACCCACAAGCAGCTGTGTCTCACCTTGAGTCTCACTGCTACAGGGTAACTCCCTCCCTGAAGTAACCACCTCACCAGTCCCGGCTGCAAGTATAGGGTCTGTCTGAGTCTCCCCCAGGCTAACAGACTCCCCTGCTTGTCTCCAAGCCTTAATGCGGGTAACTGCACAAGCACATGGTACTGCACTATCAAAATCATTCCCTATCAGGACATCTGCAGGGATATCCTCAAGCACACCTACTTGCTGGCTTCCTTTTCCACCCTCCCAGTCAAGGTAAACCCTAGCCAAAGGTATTTGGAATGGTATCCCTCCTAAAGCTCTGACTGGAGTAGATCGCCAAGGCAAGTAGTGCTCCTTTGTAACTATTGCAGGCTTCACAATAGTTATGTCAGAGGCTGTCTCTCTCTTAGCAATGGCCTCTTTGCCATTCAGTATGATAGGATATAACCTCTTGTGGTAGTTGGGTACCCTTGTTGTCTCAAGGCAACCTACTGTTGGCATTTTGTCTTTCCCACTTACTGGCTCCCTCATCTTTTGTTCCCCGCCTTGTCTCCATGGACATCTGTATGCCACATGGTCCCACTGGTTGCATTCAAAACATTTAGCCCTAGGTTCTGGACGTGTACCTGGACTAGTGGCTTTCCCTGCTACTGGTAGATTCTGTTGGGACAGTCTGTGCTGCCCACCATGGGTTCCTTCAGATCTATGAGCAGTACTTGGGGTCTCTTTCCTGTGCAGGGATGCCCTGCTTGCAGGGTATAGGTCTCCCTTCTTCCCCACCTCCTCTGAAGTAGCACACTGTCTATCAGCTAACCAGATCCTCATGTCCTCAGGCAAAGCAGTAAGGGCTTGTTCCCTCCCCAAAAGGTCTGCCAGCCCTTCAAAAGTGGTGACCTGACATCCACTTGCCCACCTATGGAAATAAGTGCTCAGTTCAGCAACATATTCACACACACCTTTATCTGCCTTGCGTCTATGCTCACAAAACTTTTTCCTATAAGTTTCAGGTGTTAGCTTAAATAATTCTAACAAACAATTCTTAACATCAGTATAATTAAAACAGACAATGTCAGACATTTTGGACAAAATAGTTACAGCTTTACCATGGAGTAAGGGGATCAGGAGCCGTACCCAGAGCCTTTGGTCAACATCATACTGTTTACATACCCTCTCAAACAAAAATTATCCCCCTCATTAAACTGCGGAAGAAATGTACTGACCTTTTGTGCTTCTGGGGTCCAGTTACTCCCTTCCCCTTTACCTCCATGACTCTGGCGAAAAGTCAGCATCTCCTTTTCGTGCTGCCTCTGCCACTTCTTTTCCACAGCTTCCATTTCCAAACGCCTGGCCTCCAACTCGAGTCTCTTTAGCTCCAGATGGATTTTTAAGTCCTCTGCACAAAGGCTGAGCTGTCCATTCACAGAGAGTTGTACATCTCCACGGCCAGTCTGATCGTTCTCCTGGTTGCTGTTTTCTGATGCAGCTGTGACCAAAACTGCAATCATGTCTGCCTTAATCAGGTTTCCCTGCAGCAGTCCTTTAGCTTCGGCTCTTGTACAATTATGTATGTGTCTCCTGACACAAAAAGCTGACAGTGAAGCAAATGTGAGATCTGCACACCTTCTGCTTACATTATTACATAAAGTGACTGGCGCTAAGATAGGCAAAAACGGCAATGCATGTGATAACCTCACAACTTGTTTTCCTGTAACATTATAGCAGAGTTCTCCTGATGGAAAAATGCAGTGCTACAGTAAATGTGGGAGCCTCATACATTCTGTTTCTATACCATTACATACATTTGTCTATATGCTACAAAAGAATGACACAGGTGGGCTCCCACATAATTATGGAGTGGGACATCCCAAAATTACTATTCCATCATTATATGATACGATTCTGGAAGTATGTAGTATTGCAATGACTGAGACATATCTTTACATCACACACACACCCACACCCCCACCCACACCCCTCGCACACAAAGGACAGCACTGCTACCTAATTACTTGTCCTTAATAGATACATCAGGAAGTTGATTAACAATTAAACAGCTAACCACTTACAGGACAAGCGTTTACTAGCACTAGCACATGTACTGCTTGGATCTTTATCAGTACCATAGTGCTGAGGAGGCCACTTAGTGGTGGGCCTAAACAGGGCCTAGGCTGCACCAGTCACTATTTGGGCAAACAATTGTGTTAGTCTCAGATTCTGTCAATTTACTGCAAAACGTGTAGTAAAAAGAAAGGCAGAAGTGATCTTGAACTTTGTTACCTTATCCAGATTTTTCCTCCATTCAAGGTGTAATATTGGCCACATTCGCTCTTTACTGCTGTGGTTTTAATGGAAGCGGCATCAGAGCCACTAGCTGGTTCAGTCAGGCAAAAAGCAGCAATCTTTTCCCCTGCAATGAAGAAAATATTTCAGATACACTTTATATTTAAACAAAAATAAAATATATACTGGCTTCTAAGTCAAACTAGAAACTAACAGGCCAAAACAGAAATCTGCCTCACCCCTGATAACCCCAAATTTTGTACACTGCTTCACAACTTTCAGAACTGCTTCAACAGCTGCTTTAGAAGGTGTTTATTGCAATTATAATTCACCATAAAAAACCCATACACAAATGCAGCCATCTCACTTAGCAATGTGCTGGGGGGGGGGTAACAGGAAATTAATAATTACCCCAGTGGGTCCTATACAATGCATAATTTGGATAAAGGATGTGCTTACATGTACAACTTCCCCAAGTACTTTTGTGAGTGCGTTTGTGTGGGTGGGGGAGAAGCACATTCTTTTCCTATACTATAATTAAGCTACAACTTCAGACGGTTATTCCTAAAGAGACACTTTTTCTAAATATGAACCCCAAGCTAGAACTCGGACAACATTTGAAAGCCATATCACACCAAAATGGAAGCAGATCATAATGAAAGTAGGGGGATTTGCTTCCTTTACAACACTAAATATTTAACATAAACACTTACAAAAAGCTTTTCCTTAAGCAGTAAACGATGGAAACCAGACAGCACTATTCTTGGGATCACTACTATCTATCTAAAAGGACTTAACACTATCAGTGTGCTTGTTTCTTTCACAAAGATTTGAAGTTCTTTCAACTCTTAATAGTTTTTCTCGAAGATCAGAGCAGTTAATACCATTCCTTCAAAACATGCAATCTGCCTTGTCCAGGAGACAGACCGTGCTAAGTTAACACTAAATGTGAGCTACTTTACCATGATTTTCAGCTCTGTGGCAAGCTAACATTAGGAGGCTTACAGACACTGACATTCTGTATTCAATATCCAAGAAATTAAACAAGTAAACTAAACTAAAGTAAAATGACTACTAAGCAAACACACTAGCCTGATGGCCCACTTTCCAGAATTCAGTTTTATGTTTACATCTGGTCAGCAATTTGCAATACAAGGACCATGTAAATGCACACGGGTGTCTGTGTGTGCATGTGTGTGTGTGTGTGAATGCATACATATACATGTATGTGTATATATATTTACATAGGTTTACTATCAAAATGTCACCAGTAAAAAAAAAAAAATTCCTGTTCATAACACCAACACAAAAAAGCGAAAGTAAAAATATATATTAGGTCACAATGTTGAATCTGCTGAATTCATTCAGCAGATTCGACATTACTGAAAAACAGATCATGTGATATATATATATATATATATATAGGAGCTCAGGTAAATGAAACTCCTACACCAAACATCATGGCTGTGTCCCCCACATCCCCTGCTAACTACAGATTATAGGTTCATAGGTTCATACTAGGCTATCTGCCCTAGGGCATTTATAAGCCTAGCCAGAGTGTGTTTGGCTTTCGCCACCCATTTTAAAATTAATTTTGCTATGCCCTTTTTCGAGGTTAGTATACTGTGCCTCTGTCTAACAGTGACACAGAAGTAATACCCGGGGTAAACCTACGATCTCCCATCCACTCATCAAGATTCCTCTTGAAGAGAGTCAATGAGGGACTCTGCCTAACCTGGACTGGAATTTTATTCCAGAGTGAAGGGAGCCTCTGGGTTATGAATCTGTCCCTCCAGCATGTCTTATTTATTTCAGTGCTGAGGTTCAAGTCTCTCGAGAGCGTAGCTCGATGGGATATGGATTTTCTGAGGTGCAGCATGTCCATTAACTCCGGGTTGGACATGGCTTTATACGTCAGGCACAGATCGCCTCTGAGCAGGCGGTATGCCACTGAGTAGAGCTGAAGTTTCTTTAACCGGGCAGCATATGGCATCTGTTTGAGCCCTTTGATCCTCTTAGTGAGGTACTTTTGGGGTCTTTCCAGTTGCTGCTGTTGTCTGGTAAGGTACATCCCAAAAGGGGCATTGTACTCAATTACGGACCTGATGAGGGATGAGTAGACAGGCACGATGACCTCCCCTGATCTAGATGTGAATCCCTTCATGATTAGGTGGGCTATATAAAATGTTTTTCTAACCACTTTGGCCACGTGGTTGTCACATGAGAGACTGCCATCAACTTGGGTCCCCAGGTCCCTAATTACTTCTTCTGTACTTAATGGATTACCACCTATGTGGTAATTTGTGGGCACTTTGTTTTTGCCAAACGGGATGACTATACACTTTTTGGCGTTTAGCTTGAGGCCATGGCTCTGGCACCAGTTGTCTGTTTCTATGAGGCCCTTTTGGAGGATGCTTGTGTCGGCTGGAGAGTCGATTATGGCACCCAGTTTGCAGTCATCTGCGAACTTGGTCAGCCACAGTCCTTCCGTGTTGGCCTGTACCTCTGAGAAATATATACCGAACAAGAGAGGTCCCAGGACTGAGCCTTGTGGGACGCCACTTGTAACTGGTTTGGAGTCTGACATGGCTCCAGCAATTCTAACCATGTGGGTTCTGTCCTTGAGCCAGTTTGCAACCCATCTAGTGACATAGGGGTTTATAATTAAGCTGGTGAGCTTATCGATAATGCCCGAGTGGGGTATTTTATCGAAGGCTTTTGCGAGTTCCAGGTAGGCTGTGTGGACCACCTTCCCCTCGTCAATGACCTTGGTGACTGTTTCAAAGAAATAAACCAGGTTTAAGAGGAAGGATCTGCCCCTAACAAAGCCGAACTGGGTAGGATCCAGTGTCTGTAGGTCCCCAATATCTTTATTTATGAGGTCCATGATGATCCTTTCCATAGCTTTGCAGACCAAGCTAGTCAAGCTTAAGGGGCGATAGTTTCCAGGATCCGTTGAGGCACCACACTTTTGTGGAGAGGGACCACTGTTGCTGTACGCCACTCTTCGGGTACATATCCTGTAGTAAGGCTGAGACTGAACAGTAGTTTTATGTTTGGGTTTAGCTCTTCTTGGAGTTCATGTAGGACACAGCCCGGGACACCGTCTGGTCCCATTGATGCTGTGTTTTTTGCTTTGGAGAGGGCAGCTCTTACCTGAGCATCTGAGATGTCAGGGGGGCAGCACTCTGCTGGGATAGATATTTGCCCTTTTTGGTGGGGGGGGGGTTGCGCTGAACCTGTCAGCTAGGATGTTGGCAATGTCTGTGGGTTCGGTGTATTTTTTGTCATTTTGGGCTAATTCTGAGCATATCTGGGATTTCCCACCTAGGCTCCTAACATAACTAAAGAAAGCCTTGTGATTATCCTTAGTGTCCTGTGCAATTTTTCTCTCGAAGCTGGCCTTAGACGATTTTATGAGTGCCCGTAGTTTTTTGCTAATACTGATCAGAGATGCCTTCCCTTTTTGGGATTTTGCTCTATTATGTAGTAGCTTCCTCCTTCTATTGTATAGTTTGTTTATGGCTGGGGTCCACCAGACAGGACGTCTGCCTTTGGAGGATTGGGTCTTGGTTTTATTTGGGATTGCATGATCCATGCATTCCTGAAGGTGTTCATAGAATGCGTTTAGAAAGGATTCTGCGGTCTGGGCCGTATTTTCCACAGGCCCGGGGGCTTTGAAGGATTCCACGTCAGTTTTGAGGAGTGTGAAATTTGCTTTAGAGAAGTTTTTCACTGTGGTTTTCAGGGCAGGGGGTGGAGTCGGGATGTGAATATCCAGTGAGATTAGTTTATGGTCTGATCTTACCAGTGAGGGATACACATTTGGTCTGGAGCAGAGTCCCCATATTGGTGATGATCAGGTCCAGTATGTTTTCCCCTCTTGTGGGAGTGGTAACAAGTTGTTCCATAGCATTTGAGTTTATAAATTCTAGGAACCTTTGGGCTAGGGTGTTGGAGCTAGAGTAATGCTCCCAGTCTATGTTTGGGTAGTCGAAGTCGCCCAATATAATGGTATTTGGAGAGACCTTCATATTTTCCAGTGTTCTCAGGAAGGCCGAGTGGGGTTCCTGGGTTTGGAAGGGTGGTCTGTAGCAGGCTATAAACTGGAAGGCAGTTTTACCCACTGTTAGTTGCACATGGATAGTCTCTGATGCTTTGTGCTGTGCCACCAACCTGGAGGTGTGGGTATCTTTGACGAATATTGATACTCACCCTCCTTTTGTGGTTCGGTCCAAGTTTTGGGGCCGAAAACCATGGTATGAGGTATAACCTGGTAGTGCTGGGGTGCTCTCGGGAGCCTTGAACCAGGTTTCTGTTACTGCACAGATATCGATGTTCTCCATGCTAAGGAGAGTTTTGAGTGCGTGCATCTTGAGGTTTAGACTTCTGGCGTTGAGTAGCATTACTCTTATCCCTTGTGATACCTATGGAGGTGGGTTTGTCGTTTGAGCCTTGCCTAAAAAAGGCACTATGGGGGTAGCAAGAGCCTTTGCCAATATCCGAAAGCCCAGGGGTGACAGGTGCAAGCCGTCCCTAGTGAAGCATCGTGGCTTGTCGAGCATGTTATCCCAGGCTGACAAGCATTGGATCCCCTTTGAATGACACCAATACTTAAGCCAATTGTTGAAATTGATCATCTTGTCTTCATATTGTGGCATCATTCTTGGTGAGGGTAAGATGCTACTCAAGGTCAGGGTCATACCGGCCTGGGCTACATGTTCAGAGAGCTCCTCTATGTCTCTTTTCATGTAGTCCAGGGAGGTACGTCTCAGGTCATTCACACCAGCATGGACAATGACTGAGTCATATTTGTACTTGCCTTGGAGTGACCTGAGTGCTTGTGTTATGTGGCAGATCCTAGCGCCCGACAGGCAGCTTCATGATCTTCTCCTTGTTCAGCCTGGTGAGCAGGACGTCAGTGTGCCCGACGATAGAGTCACCTATTACAAGTGTATCAGGTGTGTTGTTTAGCCTTAAGGGCTGTGACTGTTCGGCACACTGGCTTTGTGAGCTATGTGTTGCACGTGTTTTGTTTTGGGGTAGCGGTTGCTTGGGTGTCTGCTTTGGAGGTCTCTGCTGCTTAGGAAGATTTTTATTTAGAGCCTCCGAGTATGTTTTTGTGTTTGGTTTGCTTCGTGGTAGGTCTATGTGAGACTGGAATTGTAGCGAGTGTGGTTTCCTTCTCCTCCTGACTGGTTTCGCCAGTGCTGAGTTGAGAGAGCTTAGCCTCCAGTATGGCTATATGGTTGCATCTCTCACATGTGTTGGAATTTGTTGGGAGGAGGAGAGGGTTGTCTGTGTACATGAGGCAGTTGTAACATTGCCTCAAGATTCCCAGATTCACCAGCTGGACCGGAGAGGAGATTGACAACTGACCTTTGGACATGCTAGAATAGTATTGGGAATTCCTTTACAATTGAAAAAAAAGGGCCAATGGGGAACGAGGTACTCAAGGGGAGTTTGTGAGGGTGTAGTGCTTTTAATATTTTAGTGCTGACTTATATAATTGCTTTAGTGAGCAAGTGCCAGGTAACTTAAATGCAATGTGTTACAGGTAACTTAAATGCAAAAACGACAAACAGTAACTTTCTTTCATGTGAAACAAGGAAATAAGTACAGTAAGCAATGCAGATATCACTAGGGATCCACAGAAGCGCTGAAAAGGAACGTTTTAGGTAGAATTAGCGTTTCAGGGAAATAACAAGCAGGCACTATAAGCCTTTAACCAGAAATTCCCAGCTCAGAAGGGCAGAGTCCAGCCTCTCCGCCCACAAGAGTGCAGACCACGAACCTTCTTAATGTAAAATAACTGGCCTGAAGCCCAAGTGCTTAAACCAGAACTAATACACTTTTAGAACAGACACTGAGCCCTCAATCAGCAGTTCACAACTTAGAAGGATGTAAGCTACCTATCCTGCCACCACAGTGCAGGCCACAAACCTTACTAATGTAAAACAACTGGTCTGAAGCCCAATTGCTTAATCCAAAAGACTTAGAATGATAGCTACACTTTAATCAAGTTACTACCAAGCAGTAATAAATACAATTGAATACTTTAAAGAATGTCTGGATTAGTGCTCAAGTTATACAAACAAAGCTAGATTCAGCAGGCCTGGATCTAGTCTATGCTACAGCAAACAAGGTGTACCAATTTCAGTACGAAGCAGTTCAAATATGCAGACACTATAAGCCTTTAACCAGAAATTCCCAGCTCAGTAGGGCAGAGTCCAGCCTCTCCTCCCACAAGAGTGCAGACCACGAACCCTTTTAATGTAAAATAACTGGCCTGAAGCCCAAGTGCTTAAACCAGAATTAATACACTTTTAGAATAACAGACACTGAGCCCTCAATCAGCAGTTCTCAACTTAGAAGGATGCAAGCTACCTGTTCTGCCACTACAGTGCAGACCACAAACCTTCTTAATGTAAAACAACTGGCCTGAAGTCCAAGTGCTTAAACTAAAAGGCTTAGAATGAGTTACACCAAGCAGTAATAAATACAATTGAGTACTTTTAAGATGATGCAAAAGCAAAATAAAGTAGGAAAAAACACAAATACAGTAAAAGCAGATTTAAAAAAAAAATTGAGTGAGCAAATGAGATGGGCCCAGGAGTTACAGGACAGAAACAAATGCAAATGCAGGCCTTCAAATCAGAAAGTTGAGAGAGATGGAAGACCACCCAAACGGCCAATAACTATAAATTCTGGGCCAGAACCACTCCCTATGTGGTAGACAGGGTACCTAGTGCTTACCACTCCCACTGATAAGCTAGAAGGCTTCCCTCCAACACAGAAAGGCTTGGGGGCTCAGAAGCTTACAAATAGTCCTGGATATAGCAAATCTGTATTTGGAACACTAATTACAGGAAAGGTAGGAAACAGGCTTACAATATTTTTTTTTTCAGAAAAGTAGCAAAAACAGTAGTAAAAACAATTTACATGCAGTGTAAGCTGGCACATGAGTATGTAGCAATATTAGTCCACACACAGTTTGAAAAAATGTAATTAAATTAAAAAGGACTAAAAGCAACTGCAGGAAGGGTTTATAAGGTAGAATGCGGTAAAGAGATGGGACTGGGGGAGTGTCCTAGATCAAATCTACAGTGGGGCGGGCACTGCAAAAGCCACCAAATTTAAACTACAACCAAGAACAGGGAGGGTGGTGCGGAAAAGTTTCAACAGAGATGTGAGGAATCAGAGTGCAAATTATAAAACCAAAAAAATATATACTGATCTCTGTATATTTGCAGAACACTAAGACAACAGATATCTAAGCAACAATTTAGCTGTATAATACAGAATAATACAGAAAAATATACTCAGCTCTATATATTTGCAGATAGTCTTGTAAGGCTGTCTCTCAACACACAGGTTCCACTTCAAATGCAGACTGCTGCTATTAACAGTTCAAATTAAGGGAACCTTGAGTTAACAACACACAAGCAAATTGAGGGGGGTGGGGTGGGGAAAAGTTTCAACAGAGATGTGAGAAATCAGAGTGCAAATTATAAAACCAAAAAAATATATACTGATCTCTGTATATTTGCAGAACACTAAGACAACATATATCTAAGCAAGAATTTAGCTCTATAATACAGAAAAATATACTCAGCTCTATATATTTGAAGATAGTCTTGTAAGGCTGTCTCTCAACACACAGGTTCCACTTCAAATGCAGACTGCTGCTATTAACAGTTCAAATTAAGGGAACCTTGAGTTAACAACGCACAAGCAATAGAAACCAAAATGGGGGGGGGGGGGTTTCAACAGAGATGTGAGGAATCAGAATGCAAATTATAAAACCAAAAAATATATACTGATCTCTGTATATTTGCAGATTACTAAGACAACAGATATCTACGCAACAATTTACCTCTATAATACAGAATAATACAGAAAAATATACTCAGCTCTACATATTTGCAGATAGTCTTGTAAGGCTGTCTCTCAACACACAGGCTCCACTTTAAATGCAGACAGCTGCTATTAACAGTTCAAATTAAGGGAACCTTGAGTTAACAACACACAAGCAACAGAAACCAAAATGGGGGGTGGGGGGGAGTTTCAACAGAGATCTGAGGAATCAGAGTGCAAATTATAAAACCAAAAAAATATATACTGATCTCTGTATATTTGCAGAACACTAAGACAACAGATATCTAAGCAACAATTTAGCTCTATAATACAGAATAATACAGAAAAATATATTCAGCTCTATATATTTGCAGATAGTCTTGTAAGGCTGTCTCTCAACACACAGGTTCCACTTTGAGATTGCACTACAGTGAAGAAAGGGATGAATGTCCCAAATCACACTGTACCACGATCTCTGTGCAGTACTTTGAGTTCATATCCGTGAATGCTGTGTGCACTCGCCGATATGGACTTTCAAACACCGAGATGTTCAGCAACACGGAAAATCAAACATCTGCCTTTCGATTTTCCATCTGCAGAACATCTCCATTCATCATTTTGATAGTAATATATATATATATATATATATATATATATATATATATATATATATATATATATATATAGATGGGTATATATAAATATTCTGACATATATATATATATGTTATATATATATATATATATATATATATATATATATATGTGTGTGTCTCTAATCAAACTGCAATTTTGCGAGTCCATTTTCACGAAAGTGCATATATTTGAAAATGCACTTTTGTAAAAACTGACTCACCGAAACAAAAAAAAATAAAAATACACTAGACATATATGCAGGGGGGCAAGCTCTCCTGCACCCTCACTACTGATATACACTAACTCCAAGATCGCACTACAGTGGGGAAAGGGGAATATTCCCTTAGCCTCAGTGTACCACGATCTACAACAAGCTCCCCTCTCATACACCACTGATAAAAACACCATACCTGCACTAGAGCAGGATCCCAGAACCAGTGACCTCACTTCGGTGAATTGATTTTTGCGAAAGTGCATTTTTGAATAAATGCCCTTTCGTGAAAATGGACTGCGAAATTGCAGTTCGATGAACTGTAACTTTGATGGGTCAAAGTAGACCCATATAAGGGTGGGTATATATAAATATTCTGGTTAATGGATATGTCCAGCTCAGCAGAACAGATTGGAAAAGACATGCCTTATTTTTCTTCAAGAAGTGCAAAAAGATTTTTTAAACATTATTAAAACATCACACATCAAATTTTAGTAAATGAAACAAATACAAATATGTTAATGGAAAAAGAAAACAAACGCTGGTAAAATTCCCTATTTTTTTCCATGAAATACAGGTTTTCTTTTTAATTTTCATTCATTCAACCAATTATTGCCCTCTCTTAAACATCATTCATCCTTTCTGAACATTATTTTGCATGAATTGCTCCCACAAATTCCATTTCTATGTAATTTACTAATTCACTTTTCTAAAGAGTCCACCTCAAGTTCTTTTATCTCCTGTACAATATTAAATAAAAAAAAGAAAACAAACCCCAGTAAATTACCCTATTTTTTTTTCCATGGAATAAACGTTTTCTTTTTCAATTGCATACTCATGGAAGAAACTTCCACTGTCCCTTCACTCCACTACTAAAAATGATGAATTCAAAAAGCAACTAAAAATCCACTTCCAGCATGCATGGATATGTACTTGTCAGGAAATTACCTAATGAATTTTTCTTCTTCGCTGAATTAATATATCTGTCTGGTATCTACCTAAAAGTACAGTTGTGTACCTACCATAAATGTAGATGTTCGAGTGTATTCACTGTTGCAGTCATTACACTTGGGTTATCCTGCTGGCAGGCTACCCGCAGTCGGCCTGAATTCCAAAGTCTTGGTCCGGCGTCGGTTGCTGTCGCCTCTTCCCTGACATCAGTGCGCCAGGGGTATATAAGATGCAGCAGACACCATTTTCTTCAGTTTTTCTTGCCCCAGATGTCAGGTGCCCCCAAGAAGGTAGGCAATATATATTGCTTATAAAAACATACAGTGAAATAAACACAATACCTTCATCTACAAGCAAATACACCACATAGGTTGTATAGGATAGAGAAGTCCCAGCAAAGATAAGGGGGATGGAGGGTGGGTAATCTGGACTGCAACAGTGAATACACTCGAACATCTCCATTTATGGTAGGTACACAACTGTACTATGTTCATCATGTTTCACTGTTGCAGTCATTACACTTGGGTTGAATCCCAAAGCTGAGGTAGGGCGGATGGGTCTAAATAGGGTTAGGAGTGGCTATGAGGCCCTGCAGATCTGCAGTGGCAAAGCCTGCTCTGGATTTAGAGTAAAGTGGTAAGTAATGCTTGGTAAAAGTGTGCACTGAACTCCAAGTTGCAGCCTCCAAAATTTCCTTGGTTGGTACACCTGAGAAAGGCTGCTGAAGTGGCTGCTGTCCTGGTAGAATGTGGCCTAATATTCTTAGGCACTGACTTGCCATGCTGTGCATAGCAGACACGGATAAAGTGTCCTATTCATTTTGAAATAGTCTGCTTTGAGATAGCTTTTCCTTGTGATCCTGCAGCATAGGCTACAAACAGTTGCTCAGTTTTTCTGAAAGCTTTGGTTTTGTGTAGCTGCCTGTGTATGTCCAGAGAGTGCAGAAGTTTCTCGCCTTTATTCTGGGGATTTGGATAAAATGTTGGTAAATGAATGGTTTGGTTAAGAGACACACTTTGGCATAAATGATGGGTTTGTCCTTAGAGAAACCCTGTCCGGATGAAAAATGATAAAAGGTTCCACCGCCATTAATGCCTGTAACTCTGAGACTCTTCTTACTGATGTTATTGCTAGGAGCAGAGCAGTTTTCCATGATAAGAATTTTATGTCAGCTGTGCTGGCTGGCTCAAAAGGAGGAAGTGTGAGCTTTTCTAAAACAAAATTGAGGTCCCATGTAGGTATCGGTGCTCTCCTTGGGGGTCTTATGTTTTTTGCCTCTCTGAGGTACTGTTTTAGCAGTGGATGAGAGAAAATAGGAGGGTCCATATTGTAATGAGTTGAAATGACAGAGGAATGGATCTTAGTTGATGAGAAGGATAGGCCTTTGTCCAGCATCTAAGTTAGGTATTGTAAAATACGAGGAATATTTGGAACAAGTGGTTCAAGACCTTGTGCCTGGTTCCAAGCACAGAATCGCTTCCATTTTTCTGCATAAGATTTCCTGGTGCTGGGCCTCCTGGCTTCCAAAATGACATCCATAACAGCTTTAGAGAGAGGTGTGTTCTGAGTGGCTATATTATCTGCCATGCAGCCAGATTTAATGTTCTGAGTTGGCTGTGCAGGATCTGATTGTTTTGTTGAGTCAGAAGATGAGGAATTAGAGGTAAAGTCCAGGCTGGGCCTTGAGACAAGCTCTTTAGGATTGGGTACCAGTGCTGGCGTGGCCTTTCTCGGGCAATCAGAATCATTTTTGGCTTCTCTTGTCTGACTTTTAGGAGCACCTTGGGAAGGAGAGGCAGAGGTGGAAAGGCATAAACTGCTAGGGTTTTCCAGCTGAAAGATAGAGCATTCACTTTCCATGCTTGTGAGTGATAAGTCCTTGTGCAGAATCTCTGTAGATCTATGTCTGGGCATCCCCATTTCCTTGTTATCATACTGAAGACCTGTGGATTTAGTTTCCACTCGTGAGGGTCCATGAGGTTTCTGCTTAGTTCGTCTGCCAGAGTATTTTTCTTTCCTGGCAGGAATTGTGCCTGCAGAGGTACTTGATAGGTCAGTGCTGTGTTCCACAAAGTCATGGCTTGCCTGCAGACGGGGTAGGAATGTGTGCCCCCTTGCTTGTTTATGTACCACATAACTGTAGTATTGTCCGTCTTTAGTAGTAGTTGTCCTGGATGTAGCAGATCCTTGAAGGCTGTCAGGGCAATCTGTACAGCTAGCATCTCTTTTTGATTGATGTGAAGATGCATTTGGTCCGTGGGCCACATGCTCTGAATACATTTTCCTGCCAGGCATAATCCGATGCATCTGTTGTTAGTGTCTGCCTGGCTGTGGGCAAAGTGAAAGGCTGTCCCTTGTTGTGGTGACAGGCTAGTGCCCACCATCGAAACTCCTGTTGCAGGCAGGGAATAAGAGTTATTGTTTCAAGGCTGTGGCAATGCTGAGTCCAAACACTTTTTAGGTACCATTGTAGCTTCCTCATATGCAGTCTTGCATAAGGAATTAGCAGAATGCAAGATGCCATGTAGCCCAAAGCCTGCAGAATTTTTCTTGCAGGTAGCTGGGTCTTTGTTGCCATCATTTGAAAGTAATGAGTCAGTTGCCTTTGCTTGTCTGGCATGAGATAAGCCATCTGGGCAGTTGCATTTAAGCTTGCACCCAGGAATATTATCTCTTGAGAAGGCACTAGTTTTGATTTCTTTTCGTTTACTGTGTACCCTAGGCAAATTAGTAATTCTTTTACAAACGCCAGATGCTTTAGTAGAATGTCCTTGCTCTCTGCTTGAATAAGGCAGTCATCCAAGTAGGGATATATTTGAATTCCTTTTTGTCTGCAAAATGCAATTACTGGTGCCAGGCATTTTGTGAAGACCCTGGGCACAGTAGATAAGCCAAAGGGCAGTGCAGAGAATTGGTAATGCATTGAGCCAGCTATGAATCTGAGGTATCTTCTGCAAGAATGTCTGATTGGGACATGCAGGTATGCCTCTTTGAGGTCCAAATTAACTAGCCAAGCCTTCTTGCCCAGCATGGGTAGAAGTTGCTGCAGTGTCAACATTTTGAATTTTGGAACATCCAGGAAAGTATTTAGAATTGACAGGTCCAGTATTGGTCTACAGGCTTTGTCCTTTCTTGGTACCAAGAAAAGTCTTGAGTAAAATCCTTGTCCCTGTTCTTGCTGTGGTACTTTCTGAATTGCTCTCATGTCCATGAGAGCAGAAATTTGTTTTTGTGCCCCTGCCCATTAGTTTTGTGGCAGGTCTGGCATACCTTTTGACCTTGGTAGCGTGTGAAAGTGGAACCTGTAGCCCTGAGAAACAATATTCAGTACCCAATTTCCTGGGTGATCATGTGCCACTTTTGTGAGAAAAGTGCTAGTTTTCCCCCTAAGGATGCTGTCAAAAGGTAAGTGCTTGGCTTTGGTAGAAGTCATTGGGACTGTTTACATAAGGTTGTGATTTGACTTCTCCGCCTTTGGGGGCTGAAGCACCCCATTGTTTAGGTCTGTATGAGCCTTGTGGGTGAGATCTGCCTCTCGGGCATCTGTATCGGCCTCTTTGTGGCCTGACACTGGAAAGGATCAATTTTTAGAAGGCCAGTTCCTGCTAAATCTAGTTGGCTGAACCTGTAAGAAATCCTTCACTGTCTGCATTGATTTTGCTTTATCCTCCATTTTCTTCAACACCTCCTCAGCCTTAACACCAAACAAAGTACCATACTGTAATGGAGCATCCAATCATTTTGCTTTAACATGATCAGGTAAACTCTGTTCTTTTAACCAAGCATGCCTTCGAATGACAGAGCCTGTAACTGCGGCTCTGCAAGAAGCCTCAAATGAATCAAAACCACATTGCAGAGCATACTTGTTCAGCTGCATGCAATAAATCCTGCATTTCCTTATTGTCAGGACATTCTGAGCTTGTAAGCATTTTCTGTTTTAGCAAAGACATTAGGTATTGTTGATATTTAAGCATGTGAAACTGGCAGTTTAAAGCCCTTACAGCTAAAGTAGCAGAAGTGTAAACCTTTTCCCCCATCTATCCAGTGCTCTAGAATCCCTATCAGGGGGAACAGGGTTTTTTGCAGTGGAAGCCTTGACCCCTTTGGGACCCTGAGAAATTGTTTCTGGGTCAGCAACAGTGTTTTTATAAAGAGATTTATGAGAGTCTGGGACTCTGTAGTACCTATCTGACTTGACTGGTGCAGGGGGTAATGAATCAGGAGACAAACTGTATTCAGAAAAAAACATCATCAACAATATCTAGTACAGGGGGAATAGCATGGGGCCTGTGCTGAGGCAGTAAAAGAAAGTCTCTGAGCCTTTTCTTGGATTCTGAATATTCCTGGCTGTCACAATGGAAATGCTCCCTCATGGTGTGCAGGGTTTCCCCAAAAGAGTAATCCTCAGGAGGAGAGGCTGAAGGGATAGATTCTTCAGCATCAGAGTCCTCATAGGGAGGAAGAGAATATCCCTGTTCTGAAGAAGAATCAGAGGAAATAGAAACCTGGTCAGAGGAGTCATAGTCAGTGTCTTGCCTAAGCCTTTTATCAGTAGGGGGATGGGAACCCCTGATCAGAGTAATTACGTCCTCGGCCATTTTAAGCATCTGTTTCTTTGGCATGGATGACTGTCCAGGAGAATGCTGTACTTGTTTCTTTGTCTTTAATGGTGTTTTAGACTTTGCCTTGGCTGCTGAAGTAGACTTGATAGTAAGCTGTGAAGGTCTGAAAACACCCTCAGGAGACGATGCCTGCTCAGCGGCTCCGGACCCATCTGAGGGAATAGTCTCCGTAGGCCCAATACCTTGAGTTTCCAGAGGCCTAGTTTTCTCCACGTGGGAGTCGGAGGCGGCCTGTGGCTCTGAGGTAGCGGGTGTCAGGGGCTGCGAAAGCACCTCACTGAGAACCGGCGACTGGCCTAGAAGAGGTTTCGTCTTCGGTTTTGGACCTCGGATGCCTGTCCTTTTCTTTGTCTTTGCGTTTTTTATGAATTCCGGTCGTCGGTTGTTCCGTCGGCATTATGTAGTTAAACCTTCGGCCAAAGTAATGTAAAGCAAAATCAAACCGACGCTTAATAGTGCGTTGGTTGAATCTAGCACAAAACCGACAACTAGCAACGTCGTGGTCAGGGCCTAGGAATACAGTAAGAGTGAAAATCCTTATGAGGTATTTGCTTCCCACAAGAAATACAATTGTTAACTTTTACTGACATCGGTCTGGAGCAAGAAAAAGTTTCCCCAACGGTGTACTTAGCTTTACTGAAGACTTCGGTTCTGAAATTTGATTTCTAAAATCTCAGGAGTCGGCCGATCGGCACTTGCGAACTGCTTTTGCTTCAGGCACCGTGCGGCAAGAAAGACTGAAGAAAATGGCGTCGGCTGCATCTTATATACCCCTGGTGCACTGATGTCAGGGAAGAGGCGACAGCGACCGACGCCGGACCAAGACTTTGGAATTCAGGTCGACTGCGGGTAGGCTGCCAGCAGGATAACCCAAGTGTAATGACTGCAACAGTGAAACACGATGAACATCTGTCTACATATATTACTCTCTCTGCAGTTAGTACCTATGTTATTAAATGCACCTTTGTTGTACTATGCCATGATGTTACTCTGATTTTTTATTAGGCATTGCTACATTCCTTGAAAATAAATGAATGCTAACCAAATTTCTCAAACATATTGTTACTGCATTTTCAAAATACTGTACGTTTGTCTTGTATATATTCGTATTGTATATTTCTATCTGTTTTTGTACAGTTAAGTATCTTACAACTTGAACTGTTAGATTTTTCTTATTTTTTAATTACCTTCCTGGAGCTTTGGTCCTCGGGTCTCCATTGAAAAAGGGCTCTGGGACCAGTCGGACTAACACAGTTAACAAATGTAAAATTAAATTAAATAAAATAATAAATACTTCAGCTACAGATAGTTTAGATTTTTATTTCCATTTTCTAGCAATTGCTTTTTTTCTGGCAGCCAATAGCATTAAACTTAATAAGATCTTACGTGTCTAAGCAATTCATGTTCCATCTGAGCTCAAAGTATAATTTCCAACGTTATAACCATTTGCTCCAACAACATTTATGACAAAGTACTCTGCAGGGAATTTTTAAAATCTTCCAGTGTGCTACATTCCCAAAAAATATGCTCCCAATTACCCCTATCATTATCTTTCGCATCATACCTCCAGCATTTAATTTTTACTTTCTCTATAAACTGGTTAAAATTTCTCTAAATACTACATCATTCCCATATAACTTGTGTCGATTCTTAACCAATGTTCTCATATTATGTCTAACTTGGTGTAATTATTTAAACTTTAGATATTTGTTTGTAATATTTTTGAAGATTGTAAAATTATTGTTCTTAAATATTTTAGAAAACTTTGGAGCTTTTCTCCCCGGGCCTCCACTGAAAATAGTCTCCTACCCAGTCGGACTTTCCTGGTAATTAAACATCAATAAATAATAAATGAAAAAAGCTGGTAACTGTCAAGGAAACATTCTTTGAAGTCTCTTGCAGTATAAAAATGTGTATGCAAACACTTCAAAAATTCTACACCTTTTGGACTTTACTGCATACTTGTGAGCCATACAAATGGCCTCCTATTTGTAAACTCTTTTTCAATTCTCTCTTCCCTGTCTTTTCTAACCTCCTCTGAGTAAATCTTATAGTTATCACTCCCTACTACAATTAAAAACTTTCCCCAGGCAGGTGTTTCATTACTCCCTTATCCCTTTGCCTTAAATTATACTCTGTTAGGGAAGGCAGACTCTGACCTGCTGTCCAAACTTCTGCTTAGTCTCATCCAACGCTATTACCTTCCTCCTAGTTATTTCCTCCCAGTACCCAGGTTCCTCTGTTAATTTTCTCCAGTAAGTTCCAAATCTCTCTTGCCTATTCTCTACACCTGTACTTGCAGTCATCCCTATTGTTAAAATTGTTCTCCTTTCTCATGTTGGCTTTTGTAACGTTAGGAGGTACTGCCAGCCATGCCAGGAGAAGTAGGGCAGTGGACATGTGATGTGCCAGCACAGCTAGCTGGAAATTTTGTAAATAATTACATGTTATTTGTATATTAAACTGATTTGTACAGATGCTTGTGCTGAAAATGTATCTGTAAGGTTTGCTTGCATTAAAATGTATCACAAGGAAAGAAATGTACAAGTATTACTGTGACTGAATTAAATGTATGTGTTTTAACAGAGGACTGGAAGCGAAGAGGTTAATCTTAAACTTCAAAATACATCTGCAATTAAAATACTTTACGTGCTAAGCTATAAAGATGTTAACCCACAGTATTGAATGGAGCCAAAGACGCAATGTATGTGCTAGAGAATAGGTTGTAGCTCCTGTAGGAATAGTGGAATTATTTTATGATTTCCAGGAGATCTGAGCAAAGCTCTACCTGTGTATATGGTAACACACAGGTGCTAAATCCTGTCAGCTTCTAGGGTTGGTGATAGCATGGGAAACAGAGTTAGATGACCAGATGTGTGTGATGTCATTCTACAAGCCAAAAATAATATTTTGATATTAAGTAGGAGTTTGCACTCAGCATTCTGCAGTCTGATCTTGGAAACCTGACTAGAAACACCCTCACCTACATCATTTTGCCTTGCGGTAGTAAATAACTTAAACAGGTAACAGTAATTCTCTTTAGGTTAGTTAGGAAAATATAGTGAGATTAGAAGTACTGTTTTTCTATAACTGTGCAAAACTTTCCATTGGTGTTATTTTTAATATTTTCTGTGACCGAAACAATGGTGTTTACTGTAAATAGATATTTAGTATTTTCTTGTTAATTTATTATTTACTATTAAATATAGTTAAACTTTTCATTGTGGCTGGCCCTTTTTAGAAAATATTTAAGCTTTGAGAGTATTTGCACACATTTGTTTGGTGATAACTGTGGCCACTCCTGAAAAGCCTGTTTGGTCAACATTATCATTTGTATTAATTTCACTCAGTATAACTGGATGTCGTTTTAAGCCACAGTGGTGCAGCGGTAGCATTGTCACCTCACAGCAAGAGGTTCTCCCGTTAGATTCTCGGCTGGAGAGCCTTCTGTGTGGAGTCTGCATGTCCTCCCCGCAGTAGAGTGGCATTCGAAAGACATGCGTGAATGGGTGTGCCTTTGTTGAAGGTTGGGCTGGCACCTTGGCACTGTAGAAATAGACTGTGAATCATTAGCGGACCAGAATTCCACTGTGACGACCCCTAACCAGGAAAAGCCAAAAGAAAAACAACAACATAATTGGATATTGTTTTAAGAGCCTTGTTGTAAATGACTGGTGGCAGTGAATCTACTTTATATTCTGGGCATGGTTGGTAGAGTGGGTAATCTGTGCCAGTCTTTCCCACGTGTGTGTGTGTGTGTGTGTGTGTGTGTGTGTGTGTGTGTGTGTGTGTGTGTGTGTGAAGTGTGTGAAAATTAATCTCAAAGAGTGTGTGTGTCGGCTACTTGGAGCAGGGACATGAATCACTGGTGTCACAGAGAGGGTGCTGGAGGACTTGGCTTGGACACTCAGCTGAGGACCTAACCCTACAGCCGTGTCAGTGGGCAGTCTTACTGGGGACCTGGAGGGAGGCAAACACCGAGAAATCCAGACCCCAGGCTGATTATGTTCCCTGTGTGTATTAAGGGAAATTGCACTTGATGCAGAAAGGTCTGCATCTGGAAATACTGAGTGCATTCATTTGTATTACAACTGAACATCCCTCTCCAGTGTCAGTGTGAGGATTCAGGGTCCTTGATTAATGGCCCAGAGTTAGGATGTTACACCTTCTTAAAATACTTTCTGCTACTGATGTGTAGGATAATTTCATGTGTACACAATAAAAAGGAAAATAACAAGTCATTACTTGGTCATCTAAAAGTTGCATATAATATTCTAGAAAACAAAAACATGACACATATATTGTCTCCCTTCCCAACCATCCACCTAGTACGATGACTTAGCAAACTCTCACTAAATGATCTTGTACATATGCCATCTATGTTATTAGTGTGTGAATTTTGGTACAAACAAAATTACTCAGGGTCTTTCATCTCTTCCCTACCACTTCACGGAATTTAATTCAACCTATATACCTCAGTCAAATTGTTTCCACATCTAGCGTACTGCCAAACTTTGAAACATATCTTTCAGATGCTACATTCTATTTTGTTGCCTGTATCCACCTTTATGCTCAAGTCCACACAAGTATGGGCATGTAAATATGTGTGAATTGTGCGCTCATGTATTATGTGTGTGTAGGTGTGTAAGCCTACAGCAATATTTTATTCAGTCATTTT
>NC_056739.1:203929646-203932146 GCF_019279795.1 Protopterus annectens | reverse complement strand
TATATATATGCATATACATACACACATACACACACATATACATACACACATACACACACATATATATATATATATATATATATATATATACATATATATATATATGAGATTTAAAAAAGTTCAGTTACAGGCTTGCTGTTGTTGAACTGTTTGTAAGTTTCTTGGAGGCCATTTTTTGCTTGGGCTAAAGGGAAGTCTCTCTGTTGATCAGTGGCAGTGAAAAACATTGAGCAGCCTGCCTGCCCCTGTGGGAGTGGTTACTGACTTGAAACTGTAGTGAAACTAGTTTTATTGGCCATTTTGGGTCAATTCCAAACTCCTTCATCTTCCTCTCTTAAAACGCGGTTTTGTGCATAGCGCAACAGCGGGCAGCGCCGCCTATTTGGGTTTAAACTATTCCTGGCTCCACAAAGTCTGCTCTTCACTTTTTTCCCTTAGAACTGCTCTATCTCTCAATTTAAACACCATATTCTCATTCTAAGGCCCTTCACTGGTCCAATTAAGTAATCCTACAAGTTAGCACTATTTAACCATAAGCACTACTTACTCATACTCTCTACGATTACCCTGTCCTCTATTGGTCCATCTTAAATTCAGTTTCCCTATATTACTCTAGCATGTCCAAAGGTCAGTCAATGGTTTCCTCTCCAGTCCAGCTGGTGAATCTGGGAATTTTGAGGCAATGTTACAACTGTCTCATGTACACGGACAACCCTCTCCTCCTCCAAACAGGTTCAACTATATGTGAGAGATGCAACTATTTAGCCAAACTGGAGGCTGAGCTCTCTCATCTCAAAACTGGTGTAACCAGTCAGGAGAAGGTAACCTCACACAACACAATTCCAGTATCACATAGTCACACCACATCAGCGAACCAAACACATAAATGCACAAAAACATACTCGGAGGCTCTAAATAAAAATCTACCTAAGCAACAGATACCTCCAAAGCAGACATCCAAGCAAACGCTACCTCAAAACAAAACACGCACAACACATAGCCCACAAAGTCAGTGTGCCAAGCAGCTACAGCCTTTAAGGCTGAATAACACACCTGATACTCTTGTAATAGGTGACTCTATTGTCAGACACACTGACGTCCCGCTCACCAGGCTGAATAAAGAGAAGGTCACGGTGAGCTGCCTGTCGGGTGCTAGGATCCGCCACATAACGCAAGCACTCAGGTCACTCCAAAGCAAATACAAATATGACTCAGTCATTGTACATGCTGGTGTGAATGACCTGAGACGTACCTCCCTGGACTACATGAAAAGAGACATAGAAGAGCTCTCTGATCATGTAGCCCAGGCTGGTATGACCCTGACCTTGAGCAGCATCTTACCCTCACCTAGAATGATGCCACAGTACAAAGACAAAATGATCGATTTTAACAATTGGCTAAAATGTTGGTGTCATTGAAAGGGGATCCAGTGTCTGTCAGTCTGGGATGACATGCTCGACAAGCCACGTTGCTTCGCTAGGGACGGCTTGCACCTGTCACCACTGGGCTTTCGGATATTGGCAAAGGCTCTTGCCACCCCCACAGTGCCTTTTTTAGGCAAGGCTCAAAAGTCAAACCCACCCCCATAGACAGCACAAGGAACAAGAAACTAAGGGTAATGCTGCTTAACGCCAGAAGTCTTAACCTCAAGATGCATGCACTCGAAGCTCTCCTCAGTATGGAGAACATCGATATCTGTGCAGTGACAGAAACCTGGATCAAGGCTCCAGAAAGCACCCCAGCACTACTAGGCTATACCTCATATCATGCTTTTCGGCCCCAAAACCCGGACCGAACCACAAAAGGAGGGGGAGTTTCCATATTTATCAAGGATATCCACACCTCCAGGTTAGTGGCATTGCACGAAGTATCGGAGACCATCCATATGCAACTAACAGTGGGCAAGACTGCTTTTCAGTTTATAGCATCCTACAGACCACCCTCTCAAAGTCAGGAATCCCACTCTGCTTTCCTGAAAACATTTGAGAACATGATCTCTCCGAACACCATTATATTGGGCGACTTCAATTACCCAAACAATGACTGGGAGCACTACTCAAGCCCCAGCACCTTAGCCCAAAGGTTCCTGGAAATTATAAACTCAAATGCTATGGAACAACTAGTCACCACTCCCACAAGAGGGGACAACATACTAGACCTGATCATTACCAACATGGGGACTCTATGCTCCACACCAGAAGTATATCCCTCATTGGTAAGATCAGACCATAAATTAATTTCACTGGATGTCCACATCCCGACCCCACCCCCAGCCCAGAAAGAGACAGTGAAAAACTTCTCAAAAGCGAACTTCTCACTTCTCAAAACCGAAGTGGAATCCTTCAAGGCCCCAGGACCAGTGGAAACTACGGCCCAAACCGCAGAATCCTACATAAATGCATTCTACGGACATCTCCAGGAATGCATGGATCATGCTATCCCAAACAAAACCAAGACCCAATCATCCAAAGGCAGGCATCCAGTCTGGTGGACCCCTTCC
>NC_056739.1:203829646-203924646 GCF_019279795.1 Protopterus annectens | reverse complement strand
CTCTGCCTAACATATAAAGCTATGTCAAACCCAAAGCTGTTGGACATGCTACACCTAAAGAAATCCCGATCCCTCAGAGGTACACGCTCTAGGGACCTAAACCTGGTCACCACAATAAACAGGATATGCTGGAGGGATAGATTCCTGCCCCAGAGACTTCCCATACACTGGGACAAACCACCCATCTATGTCAGGCAAAGGTCCTCAATAGCACTCTTCAAGAAAAATCTTGCTGAGTGGATGGGAAATAGGAAATACACCCCGGGGATCACTTCTGTGGCTCTGCTCGACAGTGGCACAGGAAAATAACTTTCTTGGGTGGTTTAAGTCAGGGAACCTTGTTGGCTAGGCTTACTTAGGCCCTTGGGCAGATAGCCTAGTACCTAACTATGAACCTATGAACATACTATGTTATGAATCTCTGAGTCTGACACATGCACACACACAATGTATATCTTCCAAGTCACCTCACATTTGATTCATTTTTTTTGTTTCATTTTATACATACAACTATGTGTGTGTGTGTGTGTATAAATAATTTTCATTCATCCAGTACTTGTGACATACCAATGTATATGCAGTTGTGATAGTCACATGACTGGGAACTTAATTCAGCAGCTGAAGAGCTCTGCCCAGTCCAATTCCTGAAAAGGGCCTCATCACTGTAACTTAAGAAAACTGATCATAGATGCATTAAGAGTGCGGTGAAGATTAGCATATAAATCTAGACAACACAAAATGATAATTGAATTTAAAAGGAATTTAAAAAAAATACTAACGACGTCTGAACCTCCTGTTCTTTTCATTAGTGTGGCACACAGATTAAGTGGTTGGTTTCCACTTAATTCCTGATCCACAGACTTCAGTGCAAAATCCCAAGGCAGAGTGTCAAAACAATTTCAAATGTACATAAAGTTGCATGTTAAGTGACATTTTACTAATTGCAGAGTTGTTCTGCCCTCCTAGCATTCAAGGAGCTATTGCAGAACTGAAAGCAAGATGTTACAGACATTATTACCAACAAGGATAACAGTCCCTTCTAGCAAGGTGAGCAAAACTTTCCTTTTGAGAGAAGAATTTCACAATAAAGACAAAAAAGTCTTTAAATCAAGATAATCTGCTATTTCAGAAGCCATGTACTAAATCAGTAAACTCTAATATGAACCTTCAGCTCTTTTTACTGTTTTCAACAGACACGTCAGAGATTTTAAGTAAAGAAAGCTACAGAAAGAAGGCTTCATCAGCCAAACAACTAATTTTTCTTAAAAGCCTTTGGTCACTCACATCCAAGTTTTCAGACGCAGATTCCTTGCATCAATGGCACAGACATACAATGCAAAAATGCCCAACTAGACTACACTGCACCGTGAAAATCCAGTGTATAAAAGCATTGTTTTTTTACACTACAAAGAACACAGCTGCAATTTAAGACACACAACTACTATGAAAATCACTCCGTACAGTTTAAGGTTTCAGCAAAATAAGCTTTGAAAAAATAGTACTGCAACAAAAACACTATCCCAGTATCTGACAACAGACAATGAAGAAAATTCTTCAGGTCCTCAAGGGGCAAGCGGATCAAACTTTAAAACCTCTGCCTTATGAACATTTCTGGCAATTCTAGGTCATACTCTAAAGGCTTCTGATGCTACATTCTGCCGAGGAGAAAGTACACAAACATTTTGGTATTAGTGTAACAGAAGCTTCCAAATACAAGATTGTTGTGACAAAACTCACTGTAAATTTGAACCCAAAATAAAATAAAATATGCAATACAAATTTACAGAAAACAAAAACAATAAAATACTGAAACTTTAAGCATGTGCTATAATAGTCTTTATAGTCTTGACAAAAGGTGCAAATTTTTTAAACACAAGGTGAAGAAAAAAAAAAGATTCAGCCAAATTAAGAAGGAAAGTACTAAAAAAAGTATTCTTTAAAGCACTTATCAGAACATGGGGGAACTCTTAAAATATCAAATATTTAATGCAAAATGATGGTACAAAAACAACTGCAGCAGACAGAGCTGTCGCCTCACAGCAAGAAGTTCCTTGGTTCAATTCTCAGCTAGCCCTCCCTGTGTTCACGTGGGTTCCTCTGGGTGCCCCAGTTCCTCCCACATTTCAAACACATGCAGGAGATAGAATGGATTCTCTAAATTATTATTAGTGTGCATGTGATTGTGTGGTATGGAAGAACAGCCATAGCATGGCTAACTACTGAGCAGTGTGGACCTTGGCTAAAGATAACCGTCAATGTGTGACATCCTGACTATTTGAAAAAAATTGGAAAAAGGGATTATGAACAAATGGCTGGATGGGAAAAAAAACGCATGATTTAATCTGTACCCACTGCATAAAGACCCCACTAAAAGCTAGACATAGGATCGTAGGAAGTCAATAGGCTATTGGCCCTGAGGCCCTTACAAGCCTAGCCAAGAATTTAGCTCATGTTCTGACAAGTCAGCATCCGGTGCCCCTGTCCAGCAAAGACATGGGTGGAGTCCCAGGGTGTATTTTTTGTTCATTATCCATTTATCCAGGTTGCACTTAAAAAGGGTCAATGAGATACCCTGCTTGATGTGGAGAGGGAGTCTATTCCACAGAAGGGGGAGTCGCTGGGACACAAATCTGTCCCACCAACAAGCCCTACAGATGTCACAGACCAGGTTGAGGTCACGTGTGTGGGCTACTCGAGTGGAGCTTGACTTGCGGATATGCAGCAGTCCCATCAAGGCGGGGTCTGAGATTGCTTTGTATGCCAGACAGAGGTCACCTCTGAGGAGTTTGTATGAGAATGAGCAGAGGAACAGGGCTTTTAGTACAGTGACATCACTGTAAACTATGAAATTTAATCTCAATAAATAAAATAAATACATAATCTGTACTTACTGCACAAAGGCCCCCCTGAAAGCTAGACATCACCATAAGCAAGACAGCCAAAGAAAGGAACATAGTTCTACAAAGGTTCCCCCACAGTAATTGCCCTCCTCAAGGAAAAATTACTTGCAAAGTGAAAACAGAACTGTTTTTTTTAGGTTGTATAAAAACAATCTAATAGCAAAGTAAAGCCACCAGAGATTCACAATGTATGAAGTTTATAGACAAACTATGCACTGTGCAAAGTTGTGCAAAAAAGTCAAACCTGTTGAGCAGTAAGACAAGTCACTAAATGTAAATGCAGAGGATGATGGGAAGGGGTCTATGCTAATGACAGCCATTAGCTTCTCTGTGCAATTTTCTGGAGAGTAAACTGCATAGTACAGTGACTCAGACACCCATGCTACACAATTTCTGTATACAGCATAACACCACAAGCAAATAGGCCCATTTGGGTGTGGGACTTACATGCCCTACAGATTTTTCAAGAACTACTCCTATATATTGGCTCCAGTTACTGGATATGAAGCGGGTGCTGAAGACTGTTGGACATACAACTGCTGTAATATAGTATGCTCAATGTAATAAAGGTCTTGCATTCTATACTGTTAAGTCCACCAGGGCCCTTTGGATTAGAAGCTTAGAATATGAGATCAGTGAAAAGGAAAGATAATAAAAGTGCACCTGTAATGCCACAAAAGAACGCATGAAGGTTTTGAGTTTCATATTCAAACTAATGCTAAAAGTAATGCAATCTCGCAACCATCACTAAGACTTCCTCTACTCCCATAAAACAGCCAGAGACTGGAACACCCTTCCTCAACATATAACGAAAGATCCCAACCTGTCCACATTTAAAACTACCCTGAAAGACTATTTAAATAATTGGCTATGCCCCAGCACTGCTCCCAACTAATATTCTTCCTATTTTTTCCAACTCTCACACATGCTAGCCAAAACAGTGCTTATCCCACTATCTGTCTTTTCTTTATTAATCTTTGTTCCTTCAGATGACCTAAATTGTAAAACTACATGACCAATTTTGGTCTTTCAGAAGCGACTTACCTTGTAAAGCTACATGACTTGCGTACCTCATATATATTGTAAAAAAACAAACAAAAAAAAAAGTATTCCTGTATGCCTGAAACATGCATGTTTATACTGTATTTCTTCTGTTACATGTTGCTTCTGTTAAGCTCATTTACATATTGTTAGCAACGTACTACTTAAACTAAGTTTACTGCTTGTACCTTAGTAATGTTCTTTTTGTTGTGGAGCTTTTCTCCCCAGCTCTCTGTTGAAAATGGGTTTTTTTCAACCCAGTCGGACACTACCCGGTTAAGAAATGTAAATAAATAAATATTTTTAGAGCAGCTGATTCCAGACAGGAAAGGTGGTGATTTAGAATTACTTTTTGGAAAAACATAAATACAGGGACAACTGCAATTTAATTCCCAAGCAAAATCAAGTTTAAAAGATTACATGAACCTGAAATGCTTTCTGTCTCCACTGCTGACCATCTGCTGCCACCAGCTCCTCTCCTTGTGCACTGTCGGCTGGAGTTGCCTTAACCTCTCACAGGCTCTACCCGATCCACATCAGGGGCTGACATGGAAATAAGTGGATGCTGGAGCAGCACTATACTGCTGCCAGACAGTATCCCAAACTCCTATCCCTCAAGGCATCCTTGCCAGCTCTGCAATCACTGTCCCCAGGAAGCACATGTACACTTCTGCTCATAAGCAACTTCCTGACTAATTGGTTCACAACTAATGCAGCACAGAGCTCTCCAGGTTCTTAGTCTGCTTGATTCATAGATTAGTACTAAGCTAACTGCCCTTGCGAGCCATTGTAAGCCTAGCCAATTATCCCTTGCGAGACTCAAACCACCCTGCACCTTGTGTTTGTAAGGCAAACACCTTAACCATTAGGCCACCCTCCCAACCCGTAGCATACCTAAGCTACTTTTCTAACACTCACCAAGATGGGTGACCAGACACTGGTCGCTCACTCCTCTCCTCCCCCTGCAGCACCTGTGCTGCTAACTGAATGACAGCTGTCTGGAGAGCAGTAAGGGCTTTATCCCTCTGTGCCACAGGCCTGCAAGACAGGAATCCTCTGTTCTATTAATATAGAACTAGCAGGTTTATTTCTCTATGAGGACCAGTGATGAATGCCTTAGCAGAGTCCACAAACAGTATGTAGTGCTAAACCTTTCATAAGTACTATTTCTTACATGTTCAAATAATGCTACAAGACTGAATTGTCAAGATGTTCCCTGAATGAACCCATTCTGTTGCACATTAAGCAAAGGCTGGTCATGTAGTAAAATGCAGAGCAGGTACTATTTCAGTGTATGTAACATAACTGTATCAACTTAACTACTATGACTGCGTGTAAACTTTTGTATCCCAATTGAAGAAATTCTTGACAGTTCACTGACAGCTACTTGTCGAAACTTAACAGATTCTTGTGTCAGCAATGCATTAATGTGCTTTATGCCTACTTTTTTTTTTTTTTTTTTACCAGAAGCACTAAATCCAGAACATCCTCTGGATGCAACATACAGTCCTGTACACATCAGAAGTTGTGTAGGCACAGCTTGCCTGACTGCAGCCAATGGATACTGGCACTAGTATGAAAGAATCTCTGTGAAACTGGCTGCCATCATGTCACACAAAGGTTTGGTGCTGAGCATTAGCACTAGTGTTCATGGATCCTTGTGGGATTGTGTACTATGATGTGGCACAGGGCACTGCAGGACTGGTTACAATGGTGTGTTGTAAAGCACTGCACTGAATATTACCTGTGGGACTGGTTAGAATGGCGTGGCACAAGGCACTATACTGAATATTAGCAGAGGTGTGTATGGATCCCTGTGAGATTGACTACTACATCATGGTATACAAGTTGATCTTTGTGCAGGGACCTCTATAAAACTGGTTACGCTGATGTTGTACAGAGGCTTAGTGCTGATTATTAACACTGGTATGCATGGACCTCTGTGAGATTATGATGCAGCACAGAGCCTTGTGCCGAAAATTAGTACCGATGTGCATGGAGCCCCGTGGAACTGGAAATGGTGATGTGTTACAGAGGTTCACTGGTGGGACTAGTTACCCTAATATTGTACACAGGGTTCTCAGTCTGATAAAATTCTACAAAGACTTTCCATAATGCATCCCTGTAACAAAAAGCCATTGTGGGTGATGCAGTGTGGCCAAGAGTTAATTACATTGCAACTAAAAAGCTAAAGTACATTAAGAAGAAAATGTTCCTTCTGTACCACAGCAGTAATACATGGAGCTGTTGTATTACCTACACCTTAGTGGAGGTATGGGGTGCAACATAACTCCACTGATCACAAACAAAAATATTCTCGCATGTACTGCGGTTACAAAATTACAACAGCATTAAAGAAACACATAGGTAACTGAAAAGAATAAAAAGTCTGAAATAGAAATTAGAGACAAGGGTGCCATTCTCAGATTAGAAACAATCCAAATAATTCAAAGGTATTAGGAAAATTCACACAAGTCTAGGTGTCTGTACTGCATGTGCGTGGGGGTGTATGTATATATATACACACACACACACACACACACACACACACACACACACACACATATATGTACATACATCATATAGTATGGTATAAAAGCAGATGGATCTCAAGCACTTAAAGCCTCCTGTCAACATACTTCGTGTTTCTACATTTACTGTTGCATACTGCACAACCTTCAATGTTATTGTTGTTGTTGTGTCTTTCGGCCTTTCCCGGTTAGGGGTCGCCAGAGCGGAACTCCGGTCCGCTAATGATTGGCAGTAGATATTTACGTGCCGAGTTGCTGGCCCTGACGCACAACCTTCAACGAAGGTACGCCCATTCACGCATGTTTCCACACAGAAGACGCTCTAGCTGAGAACTGAACAGGACAACGTCTTACTATGAGGCGACAACGCTACCGCAGCACCAACCTTCAATGAATGCTGGATTTCCTGAAATGACAAAGATGACAGCTGAAACAGGGTGGATCTCAGAAAAAAGGAATATGACTGCTGCACAGCATCATAACTAATAATACAGTCACAGATTACTCGTCAATAACAGCATGTGAAGGATTATTATGGAATACATATACAGGCTATCTAAAGGGGGGGGCACCGGGTGTGCAACTCAGAAGAGTTTTTAAACAAAAGGGAAAAAAAATCACTTGAAAAACTGAGCATGCAGTGCTACACTTTAAAGTTTGGATGATGTAACACTGCAACACCTTATTTCTAACATGGCTGAACAGATGAAGTTTCACAGTGCTTCACCTGATATTTTTTCCCACACGGGGATGGTAAAGGTTACAATACAACAGCCTAGACAATTTCAAAAGTACACCCCATTCTTACTTATCTGTCACCTGTCTTTATTCAAAACTACAACAAACTTCAACAATTCGGTGGTAGTCTCCTCAGTCTAATTTTCATCAAACACAATAGATATATGCATGACTACCCTGATGAGGAAGCAGAGTATACAGAAATCCATGTTTCTTCCTTAACAGACTATGGCCATTTTAGGACACACCAGTTGGAATACACTGGCAAGAGGAAAAACTTTCACCCACCTGGCACACAGCCATATATTTTGAGGTCACAGAAAGAGAGGGAGGGGGAACAGCAACATAAGAAAGGCATTTCAAACATTGGTGACCAAATGGAATAATAAAAAAAAAACAAGACCCAATGTGAGCCAGGCAATCTCAAACAGAAGGAAGCAAGTACAAACACCAGGTTATCCATACCACATGCTACAGTCAGTATGTGTTGTCACAGAAATACTGAGATAAAACAGAACAAACAAGCAGTCCTCTTACTTATTTAGTTTGTTTACTAAAACACAAGTCACCTTACAGTGACCATACAAATATAAAGCACACAGGCGCAAAGCTCTGAGCTTTTATGGGTTTAAGAAAGATATACCATCAGCTTTCTATTTCTGTAGAGGCGCCTTAATTTTCATTATCAGCAGAACAGCAAACTCCATTTGACAGCCACTTCAGTCACAAATCAGCTATGTTTTTAGCCAAAGTACTCCATCCATCACTCAAATACACTTAGTACAACAGCACAAAGCTCTAGAATGTGCAAAAGTGCAGTTTTAATCTGTAACTTAGTCCAGTTATGTACAGCATTTACCTACAAATTGGCAAGAGTAAATTATTCCCCTTGTAAAGATCTAATAACACCACTAGACAAAATGCAGCCAAGACTGTGACGGTATTTACCATGCATAGTACTTTGTGAAAAATTCATATATACTCTGTTACCCTTAATTAGCTGATCGACCCTCAAAATAAACTCTTAATTCTTTTGCTTCCTGTACATATCTTGCAAACCACAAAAAAATCCACACCTAGGAACATATCACTGCCATTATATTTAGTTTTATTTCATTTGTTTTTCTTAACAGGGAAAGTCCAGCTGGGTGAGAAAGCAGATTTTCAGAGCAGGTTAGGAAGAAAGCTCCATAGAATCAATATCTTTGCATATAGCATAAAGTACAGACATGTTTCACAGAAACTTAATATTTACAAAAATGTAGCTTAGAAACAGTTATTTAACATACTGTTTAAACAGATTGTGCATTTGTATAATAAAACAGCTAACAACAAATATCCTTACATGAAACTGTAGCATAGAATTTCAGAACTATTACACACAATATTAATTCAGTTTGCGAGTCTGAACTGCAGTGACAAATACAGATATGGAAATGGACAGGTGGTGTTTATACACACATGGTGAGAGTGGAAAAGCTATACATTCTTGGCAATTAGAAGTATTTATCAAAAAAGAAATAGTTAAAAAGTAATAATAAATAAATAGCAGTATACTGGAAGAGTAATCCCCATAGAAGTTAGGTAGTCAAATTGAAAAAGAGAGAGTAGGGGGTGTGTGAAGGAAGGAGTAAAAAGTTGGATGGGGAGCGATGTATAATGTAGGTGGGTAAAAAATGAGGGAGAAGACGACGATGACTGCATAAATGGTCTTTCAAGAATGTTCTGACAGAGGCAGCCATGCAGTTGTTATAATTATTTAGGTTAGGTTATCCGGGTGAGGAACATAAACAAAGCCAGGAGTTCTTTAGGTACTGTTTAAGCTCTGTTTTTGAAACGCATTAACTTGTCTGTCAGTCTGAGTACGAGAGGGACTGAATTCCATAATTTTGAAATGTAGCTGGACTAAAAGGCATCCTTGCTTTGTTGATGGTCTTGATGGTAAGGAGGAAGGATTTTTTGCTACAGCACAGGTCTTTGGTACGGCAGTAGTACTAAAGTATGTTTTAGAGTGCAGGGCATTTTTCTGACATATAGATAAGTCTGTGTGCCATGACCATTTGAGAATAGCACAATTAACTGGGTACTCCTAGCCAGTTTAGCTCTCTTAAGGAGGTGCCGTTATGGAGTTTGTATGGGGAGTTGGTTGCAAATGTAGTTACATTCTAACAGTTTGTTTAATTTTTGCAGTTTTGTTTAGATTAGTAAGAACAGGAGATGCATACAGAAGACATGGGAGTTAAGTATGATCTGGCAACGGACTTTATGAAATTATCTGTGAGATACTGCTTAGTCTTCTAACAGAAACTAAGTTTCATGTGTGTTTGATAGCTTGATGGATGTGTTGGCTGAATTTTACTTGGGCATAAGAACTCTAACTTAATTTGAGGAACTGCTTCAATTTCAGTGTTGTTGGTTGGGCATATATGCAAGATATGCTTTAGGCTGTTCTATTTCTTAGGGGTATAGAGCATTAACTTTGTTTTGTTTGGGTTTAGGAGTACGTGGTAATTGCCTAGCTGACATTCTATACCAGAGAATGAGAGTCGGATTATTTCTTAAAGTCTGTGGAAAGTTATGGCTGAGAAGATATGTACAGATATTCCTACATATTGTAAAGGCCCCTACGTTTTACTGTACCTCTGAATGTTACAGTGATGCAGTGAATAGGGCTGCTGCCTCACAGCTCCAGTGTCCAGAGTTTGATCCAAGCTTCAATTTACTGGCTGTGTGAAGTCTGCACATTTTTATATCTGTGGGGATTTTCCCTGGATAATAGTTCTACCCACCACCTGAAGATATGCCAACTGAATGGCTATTTCAACATGTCCAAGCATATCACACTTACCTCTGTGCCTTGGATCATGCTTGAAAAAGATGTACAAAGATCAGTCTACTTATCTGGTCAGCAAATGACTTAATACACAAGTAAACCAATATATGGTTGTTATGTCTGCTAAATGGTTTAACTGAGGCACAGTACAATATAATTACAAGCAGCTACTAACTACAATTAAACATCAGAACCATATTTCTCAACTTCTTAGAGCAAGAAATCTGGACAAAGCCATTAATAAAAGTGGGACAAAGGCTCAAAAATAGGGACAATTTTTATATATTGCTCTTACAATCTTAGAAAGTTGACAGAATATAAAGTTTTGCATTAGCATGGATTTTCTGAAGGGTATGAAGTCTGAAACTCAAATGCCTGTCATTATTTTCTAACTTCAGTCTTTAATGATTTGCCACTGGTTTGCCAGAAAACCACAATTTTATGAAAGACAGGCCAAAAATATGAGGCAAAAATCTGGACATTCTGCAAAAATCTGTACAGTTCAGAGGTATGAGAAGAACGGTGAACTGATTAGCTTTAATGCCTCACAGCCTTTGATTCTTCAGCCATCTAGGTAGGGTCTGTACACCCCTTTCTTTCCCTTCCATGTGTCTTTATGGATTTTCACTGGGGTCTCTGGCTTCCATCCACATCCCAAATGCACACCAGTGGGTAGAACTGCAATACTGTAAAGGTATATCGGTATGAAAGGAAAAGTTAACATGTTCTTCAATCCGCATAAACAATGACCTAAATGAGGGGAGTACTGAAAAAGAATGAATAAATCTGCTGAATCTAGGTATAATGTGAAAAGATCCTTATATGAAAGGATTATAGGTATGCAACTTTACCATATCACCTCTAAAAACGGCTGCAATGTTCTTTTCACTTTATGAATTCTAACCCTCAATTTCTGTTTTGCATCATGGCCCAAAACCTGTGGTCCTCAAATGCACAGTATCCAATTCTACCCAATTAAAATAAGAAACAAATTAAGAAGACAGCTTTAAAAATTATATTCAGTCACAGCCATTAGTTAGTGGAAACTGGTGTGGGACTCTGATAATTTTAATAAAGATGTTTACTGAAAAAAGAAAATCATCATATATGATAGAAGCAATCTTATATTTGCATAAATGAAAAACAAACATTGACAGCACTTTAGTTGCAAACATTATACATCACAGACACCACTGAAACAACTATAGTTGCAAACGTTATATGTCACATATCTATCCAGTCATTGTCAGGTAAGCATTATATGGCTCATTCAATCCCTGCCTCTTAAAAACCTTGTTCCTTCTCTGCCTATATTGTTTCCACAATTCCCATTTTTTTTCTATGTAGTTTGCTCCTTCCCTTTTCTAAAGATCCTAATTCCAGTTGTTTTATGTCAGTTACTATAGTCACTCCTTCTAGTAAAGTTGACTTAAACTTTGATTTCCATTTTCTAGTAAATTCCTTTTCTGGCAGCCACCATAATTAGACTCAGCACAGCTTTACTATGTCTAGGCAATTCTGATTCTGTAGCATAGCTCAAACAAATCATCGCCCTAGTCAATCCAATCCGCTCACCCAGCATCTCTGACAGAGCAGTTTGCAGGGAATCCCGAAGTCTGCCAGATCATTACACTCCCAAAAAATATGTTCCCAGACATCTCTTTCTTGCCAGTCACACCTCTAACATTTGCTATCTACCCGAGGAAAATTCTTTTGGAGTCTACTTGGGGTATAGAAATACCTATGCAAACACTTCCAGGCAAAGATCCTAAATCTTCTAGACTTTGCTGCATATTTGGGAGATATGCATATATCCCCCATTGTAGCTTTGTGAACTGCATATGCAATCTCTCTTTCCAACCCTTTCTAAGCTCCCCTGATTGAGTCTTATAATTATCATGAAATATTTTATATGCACTACTAATTATTCCTTTTTTAAAGGCAGCTTCTGTTCTAGAGTCTATTAAAATCTCTACCACTGCTGGTCTTTCATTTAGGACCCCCCTATTTCTTTCTCTTTGCCTATATTCTGAAATCAGTCCTTGATAGGGAAGGCAATCTCTAACCTGCAGTCCAAATAAATTCTTAGCCTCTTCCCATTCTATTACCTTACTTTTCTAGGTATTTTCTCCCAATACCTTGGTTCTTTTCCCAGTTTTCTCCAACAAGTTCCACCCCCTCTTGCCCATTATCTGCATCTCTAACCACAGTCAGCCCTATCAGCAGAATCCCTTTTCTCCATTCTCGTGCAGCTCAGACAATCTTAGCTACAAAATAAAAAGGATTTTATTTCTTTGAAAATTCCAACAAAACAAGTTTCCCTCCTGGTGTCCAGTTTCCCCATTACAAGTATTACATTGCAATCCAAAATAGGCTTACTGTATTAATAGTTTTTCTTGATGTATTTTATTGAAGTATTGAAATAAAAATTGAAATTATCTTTATACATTGACTCTTCAATGTCCTACCACTTTTATATCTTATACTAGGACATTAATAGGTTCACAGGTTGGTACTAGGCTATCGGCCCTAGGGCCTATGCAAGCCTAGCCATAACAATTCCCTGGATATTTCTTCCCACAATATTTACTTCTCCGGGCCCCTGTCTAGCAGGGTGACTGACATGATCCCCGGGGTGAATTTCCCATCTCCCATCCAATCATCAAGGTTCCTTTTGAAGAGGGCCAATGAGGCGCTCTGCTTGATATGTATGGGCAGTCTATTCCAGAGTATGGGGAGTCTCTGGGTCAGGAACCTATCCCTCCAGCATGTTTTGTTCATTGTGATGACAAGGTTTAGATCCCTGGAGCATGTGGCTCTGAGGGATTGGGATTTCTTTAAGTGTAGCATGTCCAACAGCTCAGGGTTTGACATGGCCTTGTATGTTAAGCAGAGATCACCTCTGAGTAGACGATATGCCACAGAGTATAGCTGGAGTTTTTTTTAGATGGTCAGTATATGGCATCTGCTTTAGGCCTGTGATTCTTTTAGTGAGGTATTTCTGTGGCCTTTCCAGCTGTTGCAGATGTCTTGTGAGGTACATACCAAAACAGGGCATTATACTCTATAATGGGTCTAATGAAGGATGAGTACAGTGGGACAATGACCTCCTTTTTTCTGGATGAAAAGCCTTTAGTGATGAGGTGTGCCACATCGAAGGATTTCCTGACTGTTGTGGCAATGTGGTTATCGAAAGTGAGACCACTGTCCACATGTGTCCCTAAGTCTCTCATCACAATTTCGATGTTTAGTGTCCTGCCATCTATGTGGTAATTCATGGGTACATGTTTTTTCCAAAGGGGATAACTATGCATTTCTTGGCATTAAGCTTGAGCCCATGGCTCTGGCACCAGACATCTGTTTCTGTAAGGCCCTTTTGTAGAATATCCACATAATTTGGGGATTCAATAATGGCTCCCAGTTTGCAGTCATCTGCAAACTTTGTTAGCCAGAGTCCCTTCTTGTTGGCCTGTACTTCAGAGAAGTAGATGCCAAACAAGAGTGGTCCCAGGACTGAACCCTGAGGTACTCCACTTGTCACTTGTCTGGAGCTGGATTTGGATTCGGCTACTTTTACAGTCTGGGTTCTGTCAGTAAGCCAGTTAGCAACCTATCGAGTGACGTAGGGATTTACGTTGAACCACAAACGAAGAACCACCGGCTACGACCCAATATCTGGAGCCACAAGTTACACCAAACACAGAAACGTTGACGACAGTTTACCTAGGTTTCGTCTTTAATGAACAGACTTTTCCAGAACAATCACTTCTCAAACCCACCTCAACAATATATATTTTCACAAATTACATCCACTTAACACATTCGTTAATCAATTAATGCATTCATTAATACATTTGAATTTGTAAACATCTAAAACTACTAAAAAATTACTAAAGAATTATTGTTAAAAAATAAAATGTAAATAAATATACTTTATAATTTAGGTAAATAGTTGTTAACAAATACACCCTATTACATAAATCTCAAAGATTTATCATGGTAAATATTCATAATTAAAAGTTCATATGCGTATACAATGGTATTTAGAATATATCAACACATTAAACAATATAATGTAATATATATGCTATCACCTATATTTTTGTAACTATTTTTTAAAAAAAAGTTATATATTAAAATATATTCCTGTTGAAATATATCTTGAATAACCACACCTAGGTAAACTGTCGTCAATGTTTCCGTGTTTGGTGTAACTTGTGGCTCCAGATATTGGGTCGTAGCCGGTGGTTCTTCGTTTGTAGTTCAACAGTTTGCTGGGGAATTTTTCACCTTTGTTTCACGTAGGGATTTATGCCCAGCTTAGTAAGTTTATCTATGATTCCAGAGTGGGGGATGGTGTCAAAGGCCTTGGCGAGGTCCAGATAGGCTGTGTGGACTGCCTTACCCTCGTCCACAGCTCTGGAGACTGATTCAAAGAAGTCAATCAGATTCAGGAGACAAGATCGGCCCTTCAGAAACCCAAACTGGGTGGGGTCCAGTGTTTGAAGGTTGCCAATGCCTTTGTTTATAAGTTCCATGACAATGCATTCCATGCCCTTGCAAATCAGGCTTGTCAGACTGATGGGACGGTAGTTCCCGGGATCCAAGGTGGATCCTCCCTTGTGGAGTGGGATAACTATAGCTGTGCGCCACTCAGTGGGCACGAAGCCTGAGGTGAGGCTATGATTAAACATGACACTTAGATGAGGTGCCAGTTCATTTTGTAGTTCATGTAGCACACAGCTTGGGATGTCATCTAGTCCCACGGATGCTGTATTCTTAGCTTTGGAGAGTGCGGTTTCTACCTGTGTGGCCGTGAGTATTGGAATTTGGCAATCTTTTGGTATTGAGATGGGCCCTTTAGGGGGTGAGAGTGGGGTGAAGTTGGCACTAAATCGATCTGCCAGGATACTGGCAATATCCTTGGGATCAGTATATTTAATGCCATTCTGCAGTAACTCAGAGCAGATCTGAGCATTGCCATTTAGATTCTTGACATAACTATAGAATGCCTTTGACTGCAAACTGGGTGCTATAATAGAGTCTCCAGGCGACATGGAGATCCTCCAGAAGGGCCTAAATGAGACTGATGCATGGTGTCAAAGCCATGGTCTCAAGCTAAATGCAAAAAAATGCGTAGTAATCCCCTTTGGAAAAAACAGAGTACCCGCAAACTACAACATAGGAGGTAATCCCCTGAAATCTGAAGAAGAAATAAGGGATCTAGGGACCCAAGTAGATAGTCAGCTTTCCTTTGATAACCATGTTGCCAAAGTGGTTAGAAAATCCTTCTATGTGACCCATCTGATCACGAAAGGGTTCGCATCAAGATCTAAGAATGTAATGGTGCCCCTCTACTCTTCCCTCATCAGACCCATTATTGAGTAAAATGCACCAATTGGAATGTATCTGGCTAGACATCTCCAGCAGCTGGAGAGACCACAAAGGTACCTAACCAAGAGGTTACTGGCCTCAAACAGTTGCCCTATGCACCACAACTGAAAAAGCTAAGACTGTTCTCTGTTGCATACTGCTTTCTCAGAGGCGATCTCTGTCCAACGTACAGAGCCATGTCCGACCCAGAATTGTTGAACATGCTCCATCTTAGCAAAACCAAATCTACTTGAGCTACACGCTCTAGGGATATAAACCTCAACACAACAATGAATAGAACATGCTGGAGGGATAGATTCCCTTCGCAGAGACTTCCCTTACTATGGAACAGGGTCCCGATCTACATAAGACAGAGCCCCTCACTATCACTCTTCAAGCTGAACCTTGATGAGTGGATGGGTAACAGAAAGTTCACACCGGGGATCACACCAACAGCACTACAAGATAGGGGCCAAGGGTACTAGCTGCTAGAACAAGGGTCTAGGGAACTACTAAAGGGGCGGTGAATACCGCACAACGTGGCTGGGCTAATGTATGCCTTCGGGCAAATAGCCCAGTACCAACCTATGAACCTATAGTACTACCATGAAACTCTCATGAATGCATTAGACATGCTTAAAACCCACAATTATCTGCTATATATTCCCTTAACTTTCACACACACAACAACCAAAAATACATCCTCTACCACTTCACACATTTTCCACCTTTGCTACAACCTTTTCCAAAAATCCATGCTGATCCTTTCTTAATCATTAAGATTATCTGACCCCTCAATGCACAACTCCCTACATTTTTCATGCACACATTTTTCTTCAGAAATTTCAACTTAATGGCTGTGATTATTAATTTCATCTCCTATTTCACTTAAGTACAGATTATACTTGCTACTGAGCAAGCCGCAGTGGTACAGCGGTTGTGTTGTTGCCTCACAGCAAAAGGTTCTCCCGTTCGATTCTTGGCTAGTATGCTGGGAATGCCTTCTGTGTGGCGTCCACTCAGCGGTCGAGTGGCCTCCGAAAGACATGCGTGAATGGGCGTGCCTTCGCTGAAGGTTGGGCGTCGGGCTGGCAACTCGGCACCATAAAAATCTACTGCCAATCATGAGCGGACCGGAGTTCCGCTGTAGCGACCCCTTACCGGGAAAAGCCAAAAAGACAAACAACAGATTATACTTGCTAATATTTAAACTATGCTGAAAATAGATTAATTTTATGTTTATTAAACTTTTCTACATATACAATGGTTATTTTTTTACTACCTAGTTAACCGTCTTATCAACTGTATAAAGCTTGCAACAGATATACTGCAAGTATGTACAACCCATTTTGTTTTTCTGTAGGACTTCAGTTGTTATTCTACTGAGATCACTGCGTGTGGCCATTTCTGTTTTTCTGTGTCCCCCTAATTATGGGAACCTGACCAGTAGGGCTAACACAGTCAACAAAATGCATACAAAATAAATCTCTAAAAAAGGTATTTGTCCATTGTATGAAACTACTGAATAAGGAACTAGGCATAAAAAACTCTGCATAGTTCTATGAAAGACTGCTTTACTTAATGGCCCCAACATCTCAGTCAGTGACTGTTGCTTTAATGTTAAAACATAATGGAGGCAAATTCTTCTGGTAAATGAAAACCACACAACTACAGCTAAATGACTGTGCTTGCACTGAATGAACACTTTACTTGTCCTCGGAAAGGAAGCAAGGAAAGATGCTGTGCTGGAAGTAAAACAGTTGCAGAACTGGAAGAATAGAGGACATACACCAGCTCAGAAAGGAAGTGAAGGGGGAACTGAGAAAGCAGAACATACACATGGGCTACTTCTCGGAGTCCTGAAACATCCGCCAGCATCCTGGCAGACCTTTGTAACAGAACTCTTCAGCAGAACACTGGTAAGTGTGGATGTGCTACAGGACCGAAATATAGCACATGTGATGCTCTTTCACATGGGGCAAGAGCAGGAAAGAAACAGGAGAATTACAATCCTGTTAGCTTAACAGCAGTAGCAGGAAAAGTCATGGAGAGAATCTTGAGGGGAAAGCTGGTATTGGGGTAACAATCTCCAGGAAAACAGCAAATGTGGCTTCACAGGTAGAAAGATCTGTCAGTCAGAACTTATCCAGTTTTACGACTTGGTTACAGGCAAACCTGACAAAGAAGCAGCACTAGATGTATCATGTCTGCGTTTCAGCAGGGCCTCTGACTCAGTCTCATACAAGCACATGAGGGGCTGTAGATGGGATCAAGCATGAGGAAAGTACAGTTCTGTAAAATCTTACCATAACCGTAGATGTTCTTCCTTCACTGCTGCAGTATTCATAACCTATGGGATCGCCTGTCAAGGATAGCCCAATGTCCGACCAGTATGCCAAAGTCTTTCTTATCAGTACTGTACATCGGAAGTACGCTTCCCATGTCAGTGTACGGCATAAAGGTGCTGTACGAATGCTCCAAACTCAGAACTGAAGTTCTCCAAGAGAACTAGAGCGACCCCAGGAGAAAGGATAACATGTACATCCAAAAAAACATGAGAAGTTTTAAGGACAATGGAAAAGACCCCTCAGCCATGCAGATGTTCTCAACAGAAATAAGAGGCGAAAAGGGGATAGGAGGGAAGGACTAAATATTGCAACAGTGAAGTGAAGGGAAGGACAGCTACTGTTATGGTAACCATGTCCTTCCATATCACTGTTGCAGTACTCATAACTTATGGGACAGTACAAAAAGCTATTATACGGAAAGAAAGGAGGAATGTAAAGAGGAAACCTCAACAAACTCAAGAAAAGCCTTGGCAAGACCTGGCGTGGCTCTGAAAAGAAATGACATCCACCTTGTAATGTTTGGCAAAGGTGTGCACAGAAGACCAAGTAGCAGCTTCAAGGATTTAACTGGTCTCCAAATGCTTGAAAAAAGCCTCAATGGAGGCTACTGCCCTGGTAGAATGGGCCTGAACAGAGGCAGAAAGCTGCTGCCATAAAAGGAACAACAAAAATATTTTTTTTTTTGAAATTCAGGAGGAGGTGGCTTGCTTAGAAACTGCAAAAGCCAATGTCCTGGCATGAAAAGAAATGAATAGTTGCTCAGATTTATGTATAGCCTTCGTCTTGTCTAAATAATACCCAAGCAGTCCATGAAAATCCAAACTGTAGAAACTTCTCACTAGCAGAGTGCAGAGAAGGAAAAAAGAGGGAAGCTGGAGAGACTAAGGGACAATTCATTGATCAACCTGGGCATAAATGACAGATTAGTAAGAGACGCCCTGTCCCTATGAAATAAATAAAAAGGGAGACCATTATCAAGGCTTGGAGTTCAGAAACTCTCTTGGCAGACATAAATGAAACCAATAAAACAGTCTTCCAATAAAATGGTGCAGAAAAGCAGCAGGTTCAATGGGAGCTTGTGTGAATTTCTCAAGAACAAAATTAAGGTCACAAGGAGGAGTAATAGGCTTTTATTATTGGCCTGATGTGGAAGATGCCTTTCAGGAATTGTTTAACCTCAAAACGAGAAGCCAATGGAGGGTTCGAAGTCCGACAAGCAAAGACTGCTGACAAATGAGCTTGACAGAAAAATATGCTAAGCCAGCATGAAGCAGGTCACACAAGTAAGAGAGAACCAAAAGGCTCCCACTGAAAAGGGATCCTGGTAAAGCTTAAAACCCCATACAGAAAATCTCTTCTATTTGGACATATATGATTTATCTGGTATTGGGTTTCCTGGCCTCCTGCAGAACCTGAAGCACACCCTCAGAGAAATGGCGTCAAAAGGGGATGAAAACCCTATAACTCAACATGGCAACTGAAGTGGGGACAGACCAGGGTGAAGGAGACACCTCTTGTCTTCTGCAAGAAGCTCCATCTGGTGAAGTAACTTGTGACGACTGACCCTGGCCAGATGAAAAAGGAGGGGGAAACAGTGTTGCCTGGGCCAAAGGGGAGTCCGGTTTAATCTTGTGCAGTACCCTGGAAGGGGCGGCATAATGGAACATTTCCTTCCATGAAAAAAAGACATGACATCCATCCTCCAAGCCAGAGGACATGGGTTTCTGTAACATAAGTGAGGAAGCTGTTTGTTCAAAAGGGAGGCAAACAGATCCACTTGAGGGAGGCAAAAAGATCCACTTGAGGGATACCCCACTAATGAAGTATGTCCAGAAACACCTCTCTGTGAAGCATCCATTCGTGAAGCTGTGCACTGGACCTGCTCACAGAGTCTGCCATGAGGTTTTGTCCTGAAGAAATGCAAACTGCCTGCAGAAAAACGTCCATCTGGATAGCTAAATCCCAAGCTTGAAGGGCTATTCTGCAAAAAAAAAAAAAAAAAACAATGCCCTTATATCACCCTGCTTGTTGATGGAACACATGTCTGTAGTGCTGTCAGTACAGACCCTTAAAGAGTCTGGAGACTAAAGGGAGCAGAAGGCCTGAAGAGCAAAGAGAAGGATCCACACTTCTTTGACGTTGATGTGATCCAGTCACTGATGAGGGAACCACAAATCCTAAACCCTCATACTGCCCAAAGCAACCCCCAAGCACTGATTCAAAGCATCTGAGATGAAGCAGGAAGCTGGAAAGGGATGTCTGAATTGAGAGATATGTGCTGAATCCACCACTGAAGCTGGAGTTTTAGACAAGGAAGTAAGGGAACTGGAAACTCCAGTAAGCGGCAATGCTGAAGCCACACAGACCACAGGTACCATTGAAACTTCCTCATGTGAAGCTTAGCTAAAGGGAACAGGAGGATAGTTGAGACTATGAACCCCAGATCCCTCAGAAATTCCCTGGCAGGCATTAGAGAGACAGAGACAGAGCAGATGAAGCAATGACTGGAAATTTATTAGAGACAGCACCTTGGGAGCACGCAGAGGTGCCAGCAATGGAACAGTTTGAATCCTGCAAACCAGGAAGATGTGATCCTGAGAGAGTGACAGGACAGACTTCTGGAGATTGATGGTGGAAGCCAGACTGTACAACAGGAGTCTGGTAAAGTGCAGGCTCTGCAGGAGCCTGGGAGGAGATGGAGCCTGAAAAAGCAGAGTGCCCAGATAAGGAAATATTTGCACTCCTTAAAGCCTGAAGAAAGCTATGACCAGAGCCAGACACTTGGTGAATACCCTTGGGGCTGTGGAAAGCCCAAAGGACAATGCAGAGAACTGAAAATGAAAAGAAACAACAAAGACATGTACATACTTCTTGAAGACAGGTTGAATGGAAATTTGAAAGTAAGCATTCTTCATATCCAAGGAAACTGGGAAGTATTGAGGAAGCAAGAGGAGGAGCAGAGTCAGAAGGCAAAACATCCTTAAGGTGGATATCTTGAGAAAAGAATTCAAAAAGGAAAGTCTAGAACAGGCCTCCAAGACTCCTCCTTTCTTAGGGCCAGAAACATCCTGAAATAAACCCCTATACCCCTTAGGGCTTCTGGGAAGGGATGAACAGTGCCCTGATCTAGTAAACCCTGCAACACTCCTGAAAAAGGTGGAATCTGATCTGAAGAGGGTTAAGGAATGCCCAGAAAGGGAGGAAGAGAATGCAAAACAATGAAGAAGCCTTGACGGAGGGCTAAAAGATCTTAAGAGTCTGAAGTAACCTGTTGCCGAACAAGGAGTGACAGAGAAAGTCTGAGAGACAAGAGAAACTGGGCAAGGGTAAGGGAAGGCTGAATATCTGATGGAGGCAGATTTGTGCTGAAAGGAAGGTTTTTTGAGGTATAGGCATTTGAGTTGGTTTGGCAGAAATTCACACCTAGGGATTTTCTTACCTTTGAAGGGCTGACAACGCTGTCTACAAAGACAGTTTTAGCAGGATAATTCCTCTAAAACTTAGGAATGGGTGAGAGAAAAATCTGTTTAAGATTCTTCATGACCTTGCCTTGGTCCTGTAAGGTCTGAAACAAATTTGCCACTAGAGTACCAAAGAGATTTTGATTATCCAGGGGAGCATCGAGAAGCTTAGCCTTAATGTCATCAAGCAAAGCTTAAAGACAAAGCCAGGAATATTGCCTCATGACAGAGCCAAAGCAGCAGATTTAGAGAAGGCATTAGGAGCAACATAACTACACTTGATGGGGAAGTGAGCCACTGAAGTGTGGAACCCACCAAAGAAAGAGCAGTGGACTTGGTCTCAGAATTAGGCAGGTCAGACAGAACCCTTCCCAATGTTGACAAAAGGGATAAAATATAACTGGTCATCTGAGTTTGATAATTAATGGCACAAGATACCAGAGTGGTAGAAGTGTAGTCCTTCTTCCCCATCCTTTCCATAGCTCTACTATCCTTGGCTGAGGGAAGAAGCATAGAATAAGGCAAAAGCCAAGAAGGCTTACCAGCAGAGACCACAGCACGGTCAGAAGAAGGGGACTTATAGGCACCTCTTAAAATTGTCAGGGTTTTTACAGGCAGGAGGATGGGAATTAAAGAGCCAAAGAAGCACCTGAAAAAGTATCCAACAGGGAAGCCAAAACAGGGTGAAAAGCAGAAGGCTTAGGGGAGTCCTTCTGCAACAACTCCGCATCTTCTTTGGCTGTCAGAAACTTGGGAGAGGTCCCAGTGAAAATGTTTCATCATGCGAACCACTGTACCCCAAAGAACAATTCTTCCAAAGAGGAGCCAGGGACTTAAGGACTCCTCCTCCTCAGAGCAATAGCCCAAGGAAGATGGCATTTGGGAAGGGTAGGCCAAGGAATCCTCATTTGAGTATGATTCCCCAGCAGAGGAATCACATTCCCTAGATCTTTTAGGGGAACAGGACCAAAGAGGGGCAGGAACCGAAACTCCCTCACGTGGTCTCAAAGCTAACAGAGCATTAAACAAGCCCCAAGCAAAATACTGCCATTCCTTCTGAGGATCTTTGGGAGTGAGAGAAATATGCTCAGTCTTCTACTTTTTCTTAAGCTGGATGTCTGCCTTAAACCTCAGTGGTTCAGAACCCTGTCTAGACTCAATAAGGGTACCAGGCACTTCCTCTCTAGACATGGGAAACCTCATAGGTCTCTCAGATATGATCAGCTGTGGTTCCCCTCCATGTCCACCTAGGACATTTGCAATGCCTCAGAGGACATGTCAGAAGTCTAATCCATGCTGACCTCTGACAGGGTTGAGGCAGAGGGAAGAGATGTCAGCCCCAGGTGGTCTTCAGGGGTTTCATCCACCTCAAGAGGGACGTCCATCAGAGGCTGGACAGAAGCAGTATCAGATTTTTGACTTCTTGGTCTTTTTTCTTAGGAGGCAACTATACTTCAGGGTGGGTGGATTCGGCTATGGTATCCCAGGCGAACAACTTGAGATGACGGTTCTCAAGATAAATGGAAAGAGATGACAAAAGGCTCCAAAGAGTTTTGGGCACGGACTTCTGACAAACAGAGCACCGAGTGTGGTCATGACAAGCACCTAGACAAAAAAAAAACACTTGTCGTGATGATCTTTATAGGGAATCTGTCTCTCACACCGACATTCCCCTTTCTTGGATTACATGAACTCTGAAAATGCACTATAAAAAAAGAAAAAAAAAAAAAAAGCAACCCCAGTGGGGGTACTTATCTGCAAAAGGCTCAATATAACCAGCACAGTGAAGGGTATTCAGACAACTATGCCATTCAGACTGGCAGCAAAGAAGCTGCAAGTCTGGAGTATCTGTACATCACCTTTATTCCCTGTGCTGACACCAGACAGCATACATCTGACATGAGATGCTGATAAGAATTAAAGACTATGGTATACTGGCCAGACATAGGGATATCATTGGCAGGAAATCTCATAGGTTATGAAACAGTGACATGGAAGGACATCTAGATGGCTGTATGGCTGAAAGGTAAAACTATTATTTATTTATTTTATATATATATATATATATATATATATATATATATGTATGTATGTATATGTATATGTGTGTGTATATATATATATATATATATATATATATATATATATATATATATATATATATATATATATATAAAGAAAGAGAGTAACTAGCAGAGTACCACAGGAGGCTGTCCTGGGTACAGTACTTTTCAGTGTCAGAAAAGAGAACAGGATTATCCATTCCACTGATGACGACAAATTCAGAAGTGGAAGAAAGGGAGAGTAGACTCTTGGGAGGGATTTGGAATTGCTGAAGCCATTTAAAGTGTCATTTTAGGTTTGATGCAATTGAATGTAAAGTACTGCACCTAGGTCACAACAACCCTTCCTAGGTATCAGTTGAGGGGGTCTAAATGACTGAACCTCGTCACAAAAAGGATTTGGGGTGTTGATCCTACTGAAGGGTCAGTGTCATCAGCAAAGTGAATGCTGGAACATATCCTCAGGGACAGCGATTCCAGAAGCATAAAGATAATGCTACCTGTTTACAGGGTCATGGTCAGGTCACAGTATAACAAATGTATGCAGTCCTGGAGACCATTCAAAGAAAGAAAATCAGGTTACTGGAAGCAATCACTAGAGGGGGAAGGCACCAGAATATCAATGGGATGGAGAAGGAATTTGTCCAGAAACTACAAGAAGTTTAGCTTTTCTCACCTGAGACCACCAGAAACAGGAGGCACATGGTGCTGATGTACAAGAACATGTCCGGAAGAAGTAAAGGGATAATTCTGAAGAGGAAGGACAGAGTAGGGAGGAGGTTAACGGGCAGGAGATAACTAACTGCTCCATGCAGAGAGGGTTGTAGACCCCTGGGATGGTCTACCGGAATGGAAGGTTTATAAAAAATCCACAGAGAATTTCCCAAAGAGCATATGGGACAGGTGAAAATGGGTAAGTCAGAATGCTGACGCAGTTAAATGCAAGGCTAGACAGACTTGTCTCCTTCTGACATTAAACTAGTGTACATAAATGTAATTGAGCTATTTTCAGTTCCTAACAAAATTCAGTCTGGTATACCAGTTTATTTTCTTGCACTTGTATAAAAAGTCACTCACAAAACTACTTGCCCCTATTCCCCTCTCCTTACGCACTAGCCTATTTTCTTACAGCTTTTACAACAATGTATTTTTCAAAACAGACACATTAATTTCAAAGTACATTTCTGTTGGCTGTAAATAAATAAATCCAAAATATGCTTTAGTTGATTCTTATAAATTAGCTCTGTGGCACTACAGTGCCACCATGATTTTCACCTGGGCAACCACTGTGTGTTTTGTTTGCTTTATGAACTCTGCCTTCTAACATCATCAAAACAAAATGCAGTAGCATGCACTTTTTAACCTTATTTTATTAGTCATCACATACCACAATTACATAACAATATACACGTGTCTACTGATAACTATCACCAAATGCAGTTCATTCTTGCAAAGAAAATCTGCTTCTGCATGTATAAAAAAAAAAAAGACAAACTCATTTCTCACAGGTTCATGCAATTTAAAAGCTTGTTTCCTTTATTTTCATAGCATCTGAGCTGGTCTAAATAACACTTCCGACATAATACCGTGCATTTTACACAGAGCTCCTGCAAGTCAACTTTCACCTACATACCGGTCATAAGATCAGTGATTAACTCACAGCTACAACCTTTCCCCTAGAAAGCACTCACATGTGAGGTAAGGGAGGCTGCACACTGGTAAAGGAGGAGAAGAAAGCTGTAGAATACTTTCCATTCGGACTCCAATCCAGGACAGAGTCACGGAGGACATTATCACAGACATTCTGGTCATACATAACAGCTAGAGCAATCTGCTTTGTGCCTGCTGGAACTCCAGTGCATGCTTTCAAGGAGGCTGAAAAAGCAGTAGTACTTGTACACGTTAACTTTCCTGAACATGAATAAATAAATTATCTCATTCCAACAGAAGTCATTGCTCAAGAGAGGCAAAAAGAATACACTGACATTTCTGCCACCATGCAAGGATGCCAGGACTCACAGGTTAACTGGAGAATGGACTGACAATGCCTTCATTTAGCTGGAATTATAAACTGCTTGGAAGTTAGAACTTATGCAATTTTCCTCTCAAAAAAAGGCTCAAACAACTTTAAATGCTTATCCCTTTCCTTCTAAATTAATGTACAGGCAAAATGAGATAGTACCTTTAAAAACAATGGCATTTGCTGCAAATTTTGGTCTTATTTCTATACGACACTCAGGATCCTATACATAACACATGATTTTGAATAATGCACACATCTTACTCCCTTCTTAAAGCTTCATAATTTTTTGATTTTTTCCACATTTTGTGCTGGCTGTAAAATAGATAAAAGCAGACATGCAACATTATTTCTAACCTTGGACAAAGTACATCCACGGGAGCAAACCACAACCGTTCTATAAATGTTCCAAGAGCATCAAACAGTCCAGTGACTTCTACAATAAATGCTGCTAAACGCAATACATAAGTATTACAAACTCTTATTAAAAAACGGTAAGCCCTTTCACCATATAGGCTTCATCAGACCATACAAATGTAACAAAGAAGATGAGCTTATATACACTGATATTCATGCTTAATTAATGACAATTTCCTCCGTGCTTAATTAATGACAATTTCCTCCATCCTAATTAATTAAGCTGTCGCTCAAAAATACTCATGCTATACAATCAAAATATGTCTAAGACAATACATAGTCCATTGTCCTGGTTACTTGTATCTTTATCTTTCATCAAACGGGAGCATTTACTTTGTGGCGATGCTTATTTGTTTTATTGGTATTACTTCTAACCTTGATCTCATGAACAAATATTAAGGCAGAGCCTTAATCTCAGATTAAAACTAAACCAAAGACAAACAGACCTATAACGGTAATCGGTTATTCTACACTTAACTGGTTAAGTTAAGGAACAGGAAACCTTAGCTTTAGTGAGAATCTTACCTGTCTTGCTAAGTGTTCTATAACTACACAGTGGTTATCACTAGAAAATATTAAATTTGAAATGTTTAACTAAAATGGCACTGGATTATCTGACGTCCAATACACTGTTGCCAAAAAAAAAAAAAGTTTCTAACTGGCATAACTGATGAAAATGTCTGTTTCAAATTCTAACTCTGTACTTGGGTTGACCAGGCCTAACCATTTCCTGTTCTTTGGTTCCAATAATTATTTTAACTACAATGTCTATATTGTATTAGTACCCTTTTACACTTTCAGCACCATTGTTAAGATTGAAATGTTTCTTTATCTTTCATGGCTCTGTACCAACTGTATACTTTCCATTTACTTAATGCTGCTTACCCTGTGTCTGATTCGTAAAAAAAGAGGCTGCCCCAAGACCCTGGGATGCAAACTCCCATACGCAAGTTACCATTTATCCATGGAAATGACTACTGTGAGAATAAGCGTCAAACCAAGAGAAGTAATGGATAGTTCTACCAGGTACACATCATAACATCGATAAAACAACTGGAAGTGGGATCTTTAGAAAATGGTAGGAGCACATTACATGGAAACTATGGGAACAATACACACATGTTATGGAGGAAAAATGAGGTTTAAGGAAAAGTACAAATTCCAACGAGCTTTGTAATGTTTGACTGACAATGGCTGGATAGATTTTAAATGATGTATAATGTTTACAACTAAAATATGTCAATATTGTTTGTTTTCATTTATATAAATGTATGACTGTCTATGTCATGAGATAATTTAAGATGTTTCTGGTTTAAAAAATGGGATCCTTATGCAGCTATGTGCAGCTGACTGTCCATTACAGTACTCTTACATGCAGAACAGTTGGACTGAAATCAAACATAGCCATAATCAGCAAATACAGTGGCATGACTCTATAAAATTGGAGATCCAGTTTACAAGCAGAGGATATAGAGTAGGATTAGAAATTACTTATCCCAGTTAACAGAAAAACAATGAGTACAACATGACTTAAGCCTAGAAAACCATGGGTAAATACCACTCACAAATTTCCAACACAAGTAACATGAACTACTACTACTAACTGAAAAGTACATTGTGAACATCAACAGAGTTGAACAAAGAGCAAAAGAAAGCACATTTGCCAGAAGTGGCAGAACAATAAAAGCATACAAAACAGCCTCCTGTACTTCCAGAGAGAGCTTTCTCATGCCAGTACACCCTCGTTCCTGAAAACCTCCCTGGCTGTGCGGAACTCAATGACCAGTTTTATAAGATGTGTATAACAATGTGTATAACAGTGGTCCTCTCTAAGCAAACGGCTTCCCAGAATATGAACTGCTGAGAGGAAGCAACTGTTTTTCAAGGCCTAACCCCACACATTTCTATTCTCATACAAGACATAGAAGCGAGTCTACACATGCTTGAAGATTTACTCAACGTCTTAATGACTAGTGATACAACCATTGAGAAAACACTTGGAAAACTACCCGGGAAAAAAGTACTGCTCTCATGTCCAAGGCCACCAACATAAAACTAAACTCCTAGATGGACCACAGTCCTCTGGCCATTTGTCACTCTGAGTAACCACCCCACAATCCCCCAACAGTGTGTACACATCCACTGTAATAGTGACTACCAAACTTTAGCCTGGCAGCATCCAGCTGGTACGTCTGAGACCAGAGCATTCAGAGCCCGCTGGAGGATTTTCAGACAATACCTGACATTTGGTATCCGCTACCATCACTCCGAGCCATCACACACACACACACACACACACACACACACACACACACACACACACACACACACACACACACACACACACACACACACACACACACACACACACACACACACACACACACACACACACACACACACACACACACACACACACACACACACACACACACACACACACACACACACACTGTATGTACAAAGTGACATAAAAAGTAAATAAACTTCACTGAAATTTTCATAGATCTTCTCTAGGAATAAAAATACCAGCTTGTTATCTAGGGAAGAGACTATAATGTCAACATCTGAACTGTTACAAGTTTAGACCTTGCAAAGTTCACTGTACATTCTAAGACGTGGCACTGAAGCAGATATTCCCTGTGTTGGATTAGTCTGCTCCTTTATACTGCCACTAGCAGCTAGTTATCTAGGTAATATGGACAACTACTACAAATGGTAACAATTATGAACAGCCTGGGAGCCAAAGTGAATTAGAAGGGAAAAAGTCCAAAGCTTCCTACTTAAAAGTGAATTAACACTTTTGGCTAGTTTATGGTATTTATGTTCACATAGGAATTTTAATGATACAAAAAAATCCAATATACTTCTGGCTTTTGATAGACAAGGAACAAGTGGCTGAAGGGTGACCAAGTGAAAAGCTTCTTTGGGTACAAAGGTATATAGGCCTTTCAAACTCAGATGAGGCCTTCGGTCCCCTGTCCTTTTTGACACTAATAAAGACTCTATAATAGTATCAGAGTCCTTGTTAGTCTGGATAGACCTTTTTTTACTGTCATTTTTAAACTCTTTCTGGCACAGCTGTTAAGAAATATCTTCCATGTTACACATTTTAAGTCAGTTGTAGCTGTGAGTTCAAATGTAGGAAGGGGAAATTTCTTCAAAAGAAAATATAGACCAATGGGCCTAGCTGCATAACAGGACATCAAAGGGTGAAGTGCACCCCTCAGAAAGTCATGCAGGCTTTACGAAACTAAAGCAGACAATTCCTGTCCATCATGAAAATACGATACAATAGCCAGGGGCACTCCAGGAAATACTTGAGCAAGGAGTCAAACAACTGTGGTCAATTCTGGAAAACTAAATAGGAGAACAGAATGGGTCAATATTACATTTTTGTAAACCATATAACAATTACTGTCACTTCCCTGGATACATTTTCTCAGCAGAGGATTTCCAAGACGATGAGTACATTTAATCCCATGTGAGAATCCATGGCCCCCAGCCATGAGGGGAGGCATAGCTGCCAAGCTGACAACTGCAAAGCATGAAGGTTTTGATGCTCCTTGTCTGATGAATAAGACAAGGATTCTTCTTCAGATGTAGGCTGGAAGTAGGGTGGGGTCCACCTGAACCATTTTATAACAATGAGAACCAAACTTGTCTGAGATAAAATAACTACCACAATAAACTCCTGTATAACCTGGCCTTCAGTTTGAACTTTGTCATCAGAGAAATGAAAGAAAAGAAAACCACATAACAATCCCCAAGGGCAATCCTGTATTAATGCATCCCTGCTCCATCTGCTGGATGGAAGGAGGAGTGAGAAAAATCTTGAGCAGCTGGTGTTCATGAGGGGTGCAAGCTGATTACAGACCCAGTTATGCCCATCTCAGAACATCCTGGTAATGGCTATACTGACTTAAAACCTATAAGGGAATCGGACAACAATAGCAGTGCTTGCAGGAGAGCTAGCCACCCCAGGAAAATGGTAGGTTGAGACTGTCTATGCCAATACCCTCGTTGCTTTCCAACACAGTTGACAGACTGTTCCTCCCTGTTCACTAACAAACTATAACCATACTGTCTAAATGAATAGACAAAATCTAGAATAAATGGAAAATTAGTAAGTTTGCACTCTTCTCCTAGACGCTACTCACTGAAAAGCTCCCCATCACAGGGCAGATGCAACTACAGTCACTGTGGCCTACAGTGCAAGGACAATGAAGGGGAAGCTGTGAAGGAGATGAGGTGAAGTAACTATATTCTCCATATTAGAAATCCTGATTTACTGGTTCCCAAGAAATCCTGAGGTGGGACCACTGAAGCTGCAGCTCGCACTGGCCTGGTTATATACGAGGGTCTTGCAGTAGGAAGATGAGCACTATGGCTGCCAAGAGCTCCAGTTTCCACAAACAAAGTTGTGCTGACACCTGGCTTTGTGAGACCAGGGAGGACACCATCTGGTGTATGCACTGGGTTCTGTCCAAAGACAGACAAATGATACAAAATATGGTACCAACTAAAGTTGCTGTGAACAAGATTTTATGTGTAGGATTGAGGTGTAACAGTACCACATTAGCTGTTAACTTCAACCAGTGAAAAATCTGAACAGAAGAATATATATGCCAAATGAGGCTCTCTCGAGTGACACTACGAGCTATTTTTCCAGGTACAAACAACTACTACGGTCTTGTATTTGGTGGGGCACATGACAATACCAAATGCCCAGAACTGTAAATGGCAGTGACTGGTCCAGATTCTTTTTTTTTAAGATTACTTCTGGCAGGTGGCCTATCTTTTTTGGCAGCATGGCTCATAGGATTCCTACTTCCCTCTATGCCATACACTTAATCCTAACTGTTAATGTTCTCCACCAGTCAAAGACTGTCAGTTCACCCAAAATTGGCAAAGCAGGTTCCACAGTAGGGCAGCTGACCAGACAGCGACCACAGCTGCTTGAGGAAACTGAAATGACTTTGTAGTACATATCTAAATTCATTCACACAAGTACCCCCGAAAGGGGTGAAACTAACGAAAGGCACAGGAAGAAACATTTCTCAACTCCAAGTGACTAATCATTTGTCAAGCTCTTTCCTGTGCGGGTAGACGAACCGCTTTGAGCATCTACAAGGGATCTGTTCTAGGACACAACAAGCATGAGCAGCCCTTTCCCAAAGTAGAAGCAAGCACGCTAAGCCTCGTCTTCCTTCTCGTCATGCACATTAGTCCCCCTCAGGCATCTGAGCCACTAAGTAAACTCTGGTCACCTGGGTCATACTCACTACTTTGTTTATGCTAACACAGATGGACTAGCAGGTCCCTGTTCTGATGCACAGGAACTTCTTGGCTGCTGTAAGAATCTTTATGTGCAGAAACAGCACATGCAACCTCCTCTTGAAAAACATGCTGATAGACATGGATGGACTGCAGAGAGATGCAAATAGGTTCATAGGTTGGTACTAGGCTATCAGCCCTAGGGCCTATACAAGCCTAGCCATAACAATTCCCTGGCTATTTCTTCCCACATTATTTACTTTCCTGGACCCCTGTCTAGCAGGGCGACTGACGTGATCCCTGGGGTGAATTTCCTTTCTCCCATCCAGTCGTCAAGGTTCCTCTCGAAGAGGTCCAAAGAGGCACTCTGCTTGACATGTATGGGCAATCTATTCCAGAGTCTGGGGAGTCTCTGGGTCAGGAACCTATCCCTCCAGCATGTTTTGTTTATTGTGATGACAAGGTTTAGATCCCTGGAATGTGTAGCTCTGAGGGATTGGGATTTCTTTAAGTGTAGCATGTCCAACAGCTCTGGGTTTGACATGGCCTTGTATGTTAAGCAGAGATCGCCTCTGAGTAGACGATATGTGAAATATTTTGGCTGCTGAGATTCAAAATGGGCCAGAGGTCCTGCATCTTTTCTAGGCAGCAAAAAACATAACATTCTTGTCCTTGCTGCTATGCCAGGACCTCTTGAATGGCTATTATTTTACGAGAAGCTCTTGCACGTCCTCCTTGCATAAGTACAATTAAATATTTCAAGCACAGCAATGATACCCTTCTAGCTTGCCAATATGCCAAAACAGTTATTTCCATAAATCTCCAGGGTGCTTTAAAACTATCTAAACTAGTGCTTACTTTAATGTAATTTAAAAGTCTACAGTTTCAATCACTGTGTGCTGCATTAAATATTCACCTTTCAATTTATATCTGCCAAATCTCGTATGTTTAGTTTTTGATGCATTTATCAGCATATTATTTTCTGGTGCTCAAATGGTCAATTTAGTCAAGTTCTTTTGCAACATGCCCTAGCTGTAACACATATAATCAGTTTGTCCATTTTCAAGTCATCAGCATACAAACTGTGGAACACCTCAAATGAAAAAGATAGAACTGACATATAAAGCCTAAACAAGTATGGCCCTAGGACACAGCCCTAAGGGACATCATGACTTTAGCCTAGAATTTAACCTATCCAATTACTATACGATACTTGCCATGTCCTATTTGTAAGCCATGCAGCTATCCATCTTATCAATATTACATCAATACCTAGTTGTTCTAGCATACTGATCAGTTTTTTTACCCTATCAAACGCTAAAATGTATATAAAATTACATCACAGCACAATTTTTTCATTTATAACAATTATATTGTTATACAACACCAAGTTACACATGGCTACAGATCTATTTTCAACATATGCATGCCCACATGCAGTTTTACATCCCAACCATTCCAATTCTGACAATAATTTATCCAAAATAACCTTCTCCATTACTTTTCCACAACATGAAAGTAAACTTATGGGTCTGTATTATTCTAGGCTTATCCTATTCCCATTTCCTTCAAAGAAAGGTTTAAGAAGTAAGAAGTGCATGTTGCCAATCCTGAGTAATATCCACATATTTAAATGACTTAACAATAACATGTATAATGATTACTGTCATGCTGATATAATCCGGAGTGTACAATATGCAGTTATTAAACAAGAATGCAGCTCAAAACTGCAATCCAGTAAAAATATTTAAAATAAAAAGCAAAATCCAAGGTTTTAAAGTATGATGATAAATTGTGGAAAAATGATTAAAAGCTACGAAAACTCATTAACACCTTACAAGTGGTCACAGGACCAAATTATAACATACCAAAACACAATTTATTGGCATATGTTTATTGTGAAAGTCTAAGTGGGCACAGATGCCCCTTTTTAGTGGACAGCAGGGAGAAAATCTTCTAAGTAACATATTAATGCAACTCATATATACAATAACACATTTTATAATGCAGTTTCAGAGTATACATAGTATAACAGTATAAAATATATTAGTACTGATATTCACAAAATACATTGCATTAGGAATGATGGGAAATACTAAATTCACCCCAGGGATCACTCCAGTGGCTCTACTTGACAGAGACACTGGGAACTAAGGTCAGGTGGCACGATGCCAGGGTAATCCTATGGGCTAGGCTTGTAAAGGCCTCAGGGCCATTAGCCTAGTACACACCTATAAACCTATGAACCTATAAGAAATCCACAAAAAACACAAAACAAAAACAAAACACACACCACAAAACAAGAACTCCACAAAAAACCCATAGGGAAAAAAAAAAAATCACAAAAAAAAAAAAAAAATGCACACAACACAAAAAAAATCCAAAACAAAACAAAAACAATCAAAATAAAAAAAAACACTTCACAAAACCAAAAATCCAAAACAAAAAAACACAAAACAAACAACCCCCCCAAAAACACAAAACAAAAAAAAAAGCACACCACAAAACAAGAAATCCAGAAAAAAACCCACACAGGAAACCCCCAAAAACAAACAAAAAAAAAACATTAAAAAAAAAAAAATTCCACCCCCCCCCCAAAAAAAAAACAAAACCACAAAATATAGAAAACAAACAAAAAAAACACAAACAAATAACCTCCACAAAGTACAGTTGTGTACACTTACCATAAATGTAGATGTTAGAGTGTATTCACTGTTGCAGTCATCATCTGTGGGGATATCCCTGCTGTGGTTGCCCTCGGCCAGCCCGAATACCAGAGTCAATGTTTTTCTGTGTCGGTTGCCATCACTTGCTGTCTGATGTCAGGTCGTCAGTGCTATAAAGGAAGGCAGCCGACACCATTACATCAGTTTTTCTTGCCCTAACCAGTCAGAGGCCCCAGTAAATATGGTAAAGTGGTTCTGGTGGGTAAAAGCCACCATTAGCAACTTATGCCTCCCTAAAGAAATAAGATACAAGGAGGAAGGAGGTGGGAAACCAGGACTGCAACAGTGAAAGCACACGAACATCTACATTTATGCAAGTATACACAACTGTACCATGTTCTTCGTGCTTCACTGTTGCAGTCATCACCTGTGGGAAGATTCCCAAAGCTGAGGAAATGGGTGGTAGGATTAGAAAGAGACAGAGGAATGGGTCAGCATGTCCAGCAGAATTACAGAGGCAAACCCTGCCCTAGCCTTAGAAAATAAAGGTAGGTAAGTAATGCTTGGGGGTTCCCATGCAATCTGTAGCAGAAATGGATACAGTGTGATATCCATTTGGAAACTGTTTGTTTGGAAATGGGCTTCCCCTCTGCCTCTGGGGCAAAGCTGACAAGTAGTTGGTCTGTTTTCCTAAAGGGCTTAGTATGGTCCAGATAGTATCTGAGCCATCTGTGCATGTCTAGTGAGAGCAGAATTCTTTCCCCTTTGTTTTGAGGGTTAGGAAAGAGGGAGGGTAGATGTATGGCCTGGATGAGAGTTACATTAGATACCACCTTGGGCATAAAGGAGGGATTAGTCCTCAGGGAGACTATGTATGCATGGAAGATGATCAGTGCCTGAAGTTCTGAAACCCTTCTGGCTGAGGTGATAGCTAGAAGAAAAGCAGTCTTCCAGGAGAGGCATCTTAGTTCTGCTGAAGCAGCAGGTTCAAAGGGTGGAAAAGTAAGTTTTTCCAAAACATGATTCAGGTCCCAGGCTGGAGTGGGTGACCTTCTGGGAGGTCTGATATTAGAAGGCCCTCTGAGGAATTGTTTAATCAAAGGATGGGTGAACAGGGGCTGTTCTGTATCAAAATGAGCTGAAATTACTGAAGCATGGATTTTAATAGAGAAGAAGGTGAAGGTCACTATTAAGTAGTTCCACTAGGTATCCAAAAACAAGCAAACAGAGGACAACCACGTCGATAAAAGTACCATAAAACTTTATTTCCACAGATGAGCGCTTTCAGGCCATATGCCCTTCATCAGATAACACAGTATAAAACCCTCACATATTTAAAATAAGTATCAGCCTATCACATTTCAATAAAAAGCCCTCCTTTTCTTTAGGATGGGTTTTAAAGGTATATACCCATTAATACCAGGAGACCTATCTGCTCCTAATCGCACTATCCACCTGGTTTCAGCACATTCAGTTTCATTTACCAAATTGCCCCCCCTGGTGTTTGGAATCACAACCTGTATCACCATAAATAGAAATGAATGCGTAGGGTTATCCTTCACATGTAATGCCAAAGCATTATGCTCATTACCAAGTCTAATATCTGATAAATGTTTGTAAATTCTGGTCTTAAACATATTATTGGTTTTCCCCACATAGTAAGTTTCACATCCTTGACATACAGCTATATATACCAAATTCTTAGTTTTACAATCAGCATATCCTTCAAAAACATATTGTTTATTTGTCCTGGGATGTACAAATATTTGAGATTGCAATATGAAGTGACAAGCCTTGCATTGATAACATGGGAAGGTACCTTTACTATTAATCTTAATATTTCTTTTATTACTGGGTTCCTTACATAATATATCCTTTAGATTCTTATTCCTCCTAAAAATAAATTCCGGAGCATTCCCTATTTGTGTCTTAAGCTCTGGGTCAGTGTACAGTATTTGCCAGTGTCGTTTAATGATATCACAAATGTTACCCACGTCACTGCTATAAGTGAGGACCATTTTAATGCCCTCACTATCATTTCCCTTGGTAAATGTTTTATTTTTATTATTTTTCTTTACCCCTTCATGCATCCTCCATGGTTTAGCTGTATTCTTCCTCTTCATTTTACTGTGATCTGTTAGGGAGCTACTCCTATCAGATTTATACCCTCTACCTATTAGATTCCGTTGCAAGCATTCCACTTCCTCATTAAATTTGTTATCATCACTGCATATCCTGGAAATCCTACACACTTGACCTTTAACTATGTTGTCAAAAGTGCGTCTTGAATGCATACTACTATAATGAAGTAAATTGTTACGCCAACATTCTTTCTTGAACAGTGACGTGGTAACTTTCCCCATCACATCCCTTTCTATTCTAACATCTAAAAAATCTATATTACTGGTGGAATAATGAATGGTAAATCTAAAGAATGCAGAACTATCTTCTAAATATTGAACAAACATTTCTAACTGTTGTACATCTCCATCCCATATGAAAAAAACGTCATCTACAAAACGTACATAAAAACGCAAATAGTGTGTCCATGCATGTGTAGAATTAAATATAACCTGATCTTCCCAATGCGCCAATACCAAGTTGGCATACGAATTGGCACAGGGTGTACCCATTTCAACACCCTGTTTCTGTCTATAATACATGCCCTGACATACAAATACGTTGTTTTCCAAAACTACTTGCAATAATTTACACACAAATTGAACCTCATCATCATTAAACTGTGTTTTACAGCATAATAATTGTTCTATTGCTTGAACTCCATAGACATTGTCAATAACAGTAAATAAATTATTAACATCCAATGTCACAAACATTGAACTTGTCTCATTACTTGTTAATAAATATTCTGAAACAGAACCCAAAAAATGTGCTGTGTCCCTTAAAATCCTTGGAACATCCTCCACTATAGATCTCAGTGTGGTCTCCAACCAGATGGATATGTGCTCTGTGACCCAACCCCTACCTGACACAATAGGTCTCAGGGGTGGGTCTTTAGCATCCTTATGAATCTTAGGGAGGGCTTTAAACATCGGTGTAACAGGATTTTGTATAAATAAAAAATCTCTTCGGTCCTCATTAATAAAACCTGCTGAATGCATATTCCTAATAGAATTGTGTACTTTGCCTATGTGGTTATTAACCATGATGGGATTCATCCTAAAAAGTATGCACGTCACTAAGCATCACATTTAATTTGGAGCAATACATTGATTTGTTCATTATAACAATTGCCCCCCCCTTATCTGCTTGTTTCACAATGATGTTTTCATTTCGTGTTAATTCTTGTAACGCTTTTTTCTGTTGAAGCGCTCATCTGTGGAAATAAAGTTTTATGGTACTTTTATCGACGTGGTTGTCCTCTGTTTGCTTGTTTTTGGATATTCGTGGATCTGCTACGTACAGAGGACTTTGGTGCAAGAGACTGTTTTTTTCTTAGTTCCACTAGGTAGTCCACGATAAGAGGGATGGAAGGTTGTGAAGTATTGCCCCCTCTGGACCGACTCCATGAGCAGAATCTTTTCCATTTTCCTGCGTAAGATTTTCTGGTGCTGGGCCTTCTGGCCTAATGTCTAGGACTGGTTTGCTTAACAGGTGCCCCTTGTTTGCCTTGAGAGTATTAGCCATGCTGACAGTTTGAGAGTCTGTAAATCTGGGTGCAGCATTCCCCCCACCAGAGTTGTTTGAGATCGGGGAAGCTGCCTGGGGGGGGGGTTGTAAGGTCAGGCTGTGCAATAAGGGATACCAATGTTGTCTGGGCCAATCTGGAACAATGAGGTTGGCCTTTGTTCTCTCCTCCCTTATTTTGATCAGTATATTGGGAATAAGAGGCAGAGGAGCGATTGTGTACACAAAGAGGGTGCTCCAGGGGAAGGTCAAGGCATTCACCTTCCATGCTAGGTGGTGGCACTTCCCTGGTACCGATTTATTTTCAGCTGATGGTCGAGATGTGAAGCAGAGAGATCCGCCTCTGGGGTCCCCCACACCTGAGTGATTTGTAAAAAGATTTTTCTGTGGAGCTGCCATTAGTGGGGGTCCAGTAAGTTTCTGCTTAAGTGGTCTGTCAGAGTGTTGTTGATCCCTGGCAGGTATTGGGCCATCAGGTGTAGTCCCATGGAAGAGGCTGTCAGCCAGAGGTTCATGGCTAGCCTGCACAGAGGGCAAGATTGGGTCCCTCCCTGTTTGTTGACGTACCACATTACTGTGGTGTTACCCATTTTGATTAGGAGAACCCCTGGCTTGAGATGGGGTTTGAAGGATGTCAGAGCCTGTTGTACTGCCATCATGTCCTTCTGGTTGATGTGCAAGTGAAGGTGCTGGGCATCCCAAAGACCTTGGGTGCACCTGCCTTCTAGGTGAGCGCCCAAAGCTATGTCTGAGGTGTGGGTGGTGTTGGTGGTAATGGTCTGCCCAGTTGGGGGGAGGGTGAAGGAAAAACCCTTGTTCTGGGGACAGGCCTCTGCCCACCAGAGAAACTCTGCCCTTATACAGGGGATCAGAGGAAGAGAGGTCTCTGGAGGCTGAGAGTGCTGACACCAAAGGTTCTTTAGATACCAGTGAAGTTTTCTAATGTGAAGGTTGGCCACAGGAATTAGAAGGATGCAAGATGCCATGTACCCCAAGGCTTGCAGGAACTTCCTTGCACCGAGGTGACTTCTGGAAGCCAGCTGTAAAGTAGAGAGGCAGGAAGCTCTGCTTTTCTGGGGATTGGAAGGCCATTTGGGATGCTGTGTCCAGCAATGGTTCCAAGAAAATGATCTTCCTGGAGGGTGTTTGCTTTGATTTCCTCTCATTGATGGTGAACCCTAAGGAGGTTAGGAGAGTTTTGACAAAGAGGAGGTCCTGGAGCAGTTGTTCTTTGCCCTCTGCCTGAATGAGGCAGTCGTCTAGATAAGGGTAAACCTGTATATTTCTCTGTCTGCAAAATGCTATGGCCAGGGCTATGCGTGTGGTGAATTCCCTGGGAGCAGTAGATAAGCCAAAGGGTAGTGCAGAGAACTGAAAGTGTGGTGAGCCTGCTCTGAAGTGCAGGAATGTCCTGCAGGATTCCCTTATGGAGATGTGGAGGTAGACATTTTTTTAGGTCTAGGATCACTAACCAGGTATTTTTTGTCAGCATAGGCAGCAGCTGCTGCAAAGTTAGCATTTTGGATTTGGGGACCACCAGGGAGGTGTTCAGAATGGATAGATCCAGGATGGGGTGCCAAGTGTCCTCTTTTCTGGGAAAAAGGAATAGTCTGGAATAAAATCCTTTGTTTGGTATGAGGGGACAGGTTCTACTGCCCCTTGTGATATGAGAGTTTAGACTTGTTTCAATGCCTCTGCCCACTGATTTGGAGGTAAGTCTGGGTACCCTCTTGGAATTGGGAGTTCGTTGAGAGAGAATTTGTATCCATGAAAAATTATCTTTAAGACCCACTGGCCAATTTTCTTTGCAGAGGGACAGCCTTCCTCCTAGCTTTTGGTGAGTGGCAGGAGGGCAAGGGGGAGAGGGAGTCATAGAGAGTTTCTGACATACAGGGATGTCTTAGAACTCCCTGCCTTTGGGTCAGAAGTGGTCCACTGTTTGGTTCTCTGCTGCCCCTGAGATAGGGGCCTAGGAGGTCTGTCCCAGCAGGCCTTTCTTTGCCCCTATCTGCTAGGTGCAGGAAAGGACCATTGCTTAGGGGAAAACCTTGGAGGTTGTACCTGAAAAAAATCTTTTACTGTTTGCATAGATTTTGCTTTGTCTTCCATTTAAGCACCTCTTCTGCTTTTACTCCAAACAAGCAGTCCCTAACCAAGGGTGCATAAATTAATTTAGACTGGACATGATCAGGGAGAGGTTTGTTCCTTCAACTATGCATGTCTCCTAATGACCTATCCTGACACTGCTGCCCTGCTTGAGGCTTCTAGGGCATCATATCCACAGTGTAACAAGTGCTCAGCCACTTGACACGTAGAGTGCAGTAAATCTGCTAACTCTTTCGAACTGGCACAGTCAGGAAAGGTTGAAATCTTTTGCTTTAATAGTTCCAAAGTGTGTTGTTGATACCGACAGTTGAGTGCTCAGATACATAAGGTTGCAGAGGTGTATACTTTTTTATCCCATCTGTCCAGAGCTCTTAAATCCTTGTCAGAAGGAATAGGATTCTTGGCAGAACTAGCCTTAGCTCCTTTGGGTCCTTGTGTAATGACCTCTGGGTCTGCAGCAGGGTTTCTGTATAGGTATTTTTGAGAATCAGGTTCCCTGTAATACCAGTTAGGTTTACAGGGAAAAGGAGGTCAGGGGCTAAGTTGGATTCATGGAAAATATCATCTACCACCTCTAAGATAGGGGGCTGGCCAAGGGTCTGTGCTGGGGCAGGTCTAGAAACTCTCTTAGTCTTTTCTTAGACTGAGGAAAGTCCTGGGATTCCCATTGAAAATGTTCCCTGAGGGTGTGAAGGGTTTCCCCAAAGGAAAGGTCTTCTGGTGGGGAGGCAGAAGAAATGGATTCCTGTGTATCTGAATCCTCATAAGCAGTCAGAGATTGTTGTTCCTCATCAAAAACTGAATAATCAGATTCCTCAGAATCCTGTTCTGTCAGTATTTCAGGAGAAGGGTGTCTTTTCCTTTTAGAAGTTGTGGCCTGACTGCCCCTGATAAGAGATACAAGACCCTCTGCAATTTTAAGCATTTGGGCTTGGGGAGGTGGGGCAGGAGCAAGATGATGGCTAGAGATATATTTTCTAGGAGTAGCCTTGGCTTCTAGGCCTAAGAGTATCCATTGGTCTGAGAGAAATGGTAGGCGGATGAGAAGACATTGTTTTTTGTCTAGATTCCGTAGTGTGAAAGGCCTCCTCGGAAGCCAGTGCCTGCGTCATGGCTCCGGACCCAACTGAGGCAGAGACAAGGCTCGGAAGACGAAGAAAATTTCTGCGGCATGCCAAACTCTAAAAAAGTCTCGGTAGAGGCCTGTGTAGATCATACCAAGCAAGCATCAAGGGCTGCAAAAGTGCCTCAATGAATTCCAGAGAACTGATTACCTGCTCGGCGGTAGAGTCGTCAGAAGGCTTAGCCTTGTGTGGTCTGCCTCTATCTTTATCTCTACGTTTTTTCAGAATGTCCACAGATTGTTGGCTGACAGATGCCATTTTGAAATGCGAAGATAGAGGACGAAAATACCTGTCTACAAGAAGAGCTCTACGATGAATGGTTTTCGTGTTAAAGGGCACAGAACTGGCAACGAGGGACATAGTGGTCTGGGCCTAAACAAGTGACGGAGTATGAATGGAGTCCCGGTGTGGGATCTGCTTTCCACAGGCAAGACTATTGTTAACTTTTTTGGACATCGGTTAGTGCAAGAAAAAAAGGATCCCCAATGGGGTACTTAGCTTTAGATGTTTTCAGCTGTAATTCAAACTCTGGTGGCGATCGACCAGCACAATTGTGAACTGCTTCTGCTACAGGCTCCATGGCAAGAAAGACTGATATAATGGCGTCGGCTGCCTTCCTTTATAGCACTGACGACCTGATGTCAGACAGCAAGCGATGGCAGCTGACGCAGAAAAACACTGACTCTGGTATTCGAGCCGGCCGAAGGCTACCACAGCAGGGATAACCCCATAGGTGATTACTGCAACAGTAAAACACAAAGAACATCAAATAAATAAATAAAAAAACAACCAAACACAAAAACAGACAAAATAAAAAGCAAAAAAAAAAAAAAAAAAAAAAATAAAAACCAAAACACAAAAACACACATTCATAATATACAGTGTACTGAGAATTTATGATAACAGTGATAAATACACACAACCAAATCAGAAAAAAACACATGCAACACTAACAAAAGCAAAATAAAAGAGCAAGAAAAACAAAAGCACACAGAAATAGAAAAACAAAACAAAAAACAAAGGAAAAAAACAAAGTAAATTATAAAAGACAAACAAAAACTAACAAAATAAAACACACACAAAACTAAAACAAAAAATAAATAAATAAAAAAATAAAACACAAAACCCCAAAACAAATTTAAGAAAAACAGAAAAATAAAAACACAAAGAAGCAAGAAACACACAATAAAAAAGCAAAAAAAACCCCAAAAGTATAAAAAATAAAAACAAAAGCACACAAAAACACTAATACAAAATCAAAAAACAAAATTATTGAAACTAAAACAAAACCCAACACAAAACTAAAAAAAAACAAAACCATACAAGAAAAAAAATAAGCAAAACACACACACACACACACACACACACACATATATAAAAACAAAGCACAACCCCCTCATGCCCCAAAAAAACATAAGTACTATTTAAGCATCCGGCACATAGCTGTAGTGAAAAGAGTGGTTGGGAGGGTGGTCTAATGGTTAAGATGTTTGCCTTACAAACACAAAGTGCAGAGTTTGAGTCTCACAAGGGATAATTGGCTAGGCTTACAATGGCTCGCAAGGGCAGTTAGCCTAGTACTAACCTATGAACCTATGAAAACATTAATTCAAATGGATGCTTAAAAGAATTCGGAGGTCTGATAAGAAAACCCTGTCTAATTTAAAGGTTGGAACACTGGCAACAGCTGATGCAAAGTTTTCTTGCTGCCAAGACATCTGCCACTTATATATTTTTCTACCCCCATGAAGCAATTAAAATAAAGCAAGACAGTGGAAAGGGGCACAGTGTTTATGAAACACGATAGTATAGACAGATTTGGTGGTTAATGTGCTACTGCTGTGAAATTTCAGCACCTTTCTCTTAGTGACATGCACTGCAGCTTCTTGGTGGTTCCTTCCTTCCTGCAATTGTTTGCAATCATACCAGCAGCAATGAGCCCAATTCACAAAGTGAGGCTAATCAGATTACAGTATGCTAACGGTGAATATATCTTCTCGAGGCTGAATGAGTAAAGGTGCTCTCATGCAGAAAACCTGGTTATTTTTTTTTTAAAGTTAAGCAGCACGTCTGTGGCTGTGTGCAGTTAATTTATAATGGTTTTGAAATTGCTGAATGCACAACCAAAAATGGACTTTCTTAGGTCATAGGCTTCAGTTAATATAATTCCGTAAACCAACATCCTACGGGATTGTTACTGTAAACTGAAATCTCTCACAGACCATTTGCATTACACAATAAACCAGAATGCCTCCTCCTGCTGTCACCTTCACAATTTCACCTGACTAAATCACAAAACCAGTGGCACAGAAACAACCCTACACTGGATCTCAACCACTAAGCCACAAAATATATCCCAATATGGAATTCTACTGCTTTCTTGGAGCCCACCATATGCCACCTTAAATACTCCAAACTCATATTATTTACCTTCTCTAGGAATTTGCCTAAATTTAACAATGATACCTTTATTAATACTCGAGCTCTGCATCTGAAGCATATTAAAACATTTTCCCCTTAGACAGTACCATACAACACTTCAAAAATGTCTTTCCTGATATCTTACACCAAGAAGCACCACCAAGGAAGAAATACAGTTAAAGCTAATCATGCTCCATAGCTAATATTTGCAAATGAACTAATTAAAAAAAATAAATAAAAGTATGGAGTCCCTGTCAAACCAATGAAACTCCTGCAGACTAAAAATCTTAACACCTACAAAATACAATAAATGCCAAAGTCAGCTTTAACAAAAAAAATAAAATAAATTAATTAATGAATATTCAGGATCTACTCTAACCACCCCCCCCACCGCCCAAAGTTCTGGCCAACCTTCATTCAGCTCCTAAAATCTAGGAAACCCTTCAAGCCCAATCCCCTACCCACTGAAACAGACTTCAATACAAACTAGATGTTTAATAGCCATTTCCTCAATGCAGCTAGAACACTTACTAAATGCAACTTCAACTCAATCCCACTAACCGAACTTCCACCTATCAGCAAGTTTAATCTTGTTACTGTACAACCTGTACCCATCTCCATGATAAAGCAGTATCTCACTAAACTAAAACTAAGCGCCTTAAAACCAGACAACCTCCCTGTAGAACACCATAAACTAGCTACTGATGCCTCTGGCTAACCTGTCTCTAGCCTTATAAAACAGATGCATACAGTTCTCTCAGTCATGAAAAGAATCCTATATCTTACAAAAAGGTGGCCCCTCTACACCTAAATTCAGACTCACTGCCATAGGCTCTCATTTGTCCAACATTTTTGAGAAATTAATCCACACACCTCCTCTCCCCATCCCACCATGGACTTCAAACCACACAGCACTGTCACTGTTCTTCTATTACCACCACTTACAAGCACAAAAACTACAATTACCTTATATTGTCAGTTCTTGCTTGATTTATCAAAAGCTTTCAAAAGTCTCTCACTCCAAACTACTCTGGCAATTTTCATCTTCCTCCTCTGCTCTAGAATGGTTTAACACCCAATGCACTAACAGGACCCACAGTGTAAAATGCTAACAATCCGGATTTGCCTTATTTCCCATACCAGTCGGAATTCCCGAAGGCTCAAACTGGTCTCCCTACTTTTCAATATACTCATTAAAGATCTTCCTCTTGCCTCCATCAACTTAACTGTTATCTGCACAGCCAAAACAACTCCTGGGCTTCAGATCAACCAACTCTCATGCACTTCCATTAAGGTCTGGCTCAAACAGTCCAAAAAATGTGTTCACCCTCAAAATAAACTTTGACAGGAAAACTAACTTCACTGGTATCATCACTTAATCTCTCAGGCACACAAAACTCCTAGACATCATCACTATTAAAATATAAAACTACCTCCAAGACCAAAAGGTAAAACACTAAAAACTTGATCTACAGGACAAAATCCTATTTCACAGACTGTACTTCCAAATGTGCTACAACTACCTACTTACTTCTCACATTTACATATGCTGCCCCCATCTTCACAAATCCACATTTAACCCTGCTTGCAGAACTTGAGCATTTCTACAATAAAACCAATAAGCTTGTGACCACTGTAAACAGAACCCTTCACTACTGCTGTAAGAGAACTTAACTGTCTTGAATACTCAAATTATCAGCTAGTGTCAACTAAAAATAGCACATAAAATCGTAGACATCCCAGACAGTTGCCCAACCCTTATGAATTTTCTTCAGTGGTTTGCTCCCACAGGAAAAATTCACTCTTCTGATAAATTCCTGAGCTATATTATGCTGTCCAATAGCCGGCCTTATGCATAGGCCAACTAGGCAGCCGCCTAGGGTGCTGCTCTATCAGGGGCGCTTTTCCAGTATTTATTTAATGTATGTAGACCAGGCTGGGGACACCAGGTGGTGTGGTGGTGGTGGTGGGGGCATGGAGTCCTTTTGCCTAGGGCACCAGTTGACCTAAGGCTGCTCTGTCTGTCTCATAACTCCCAGAGTGACTGTTATGTTGCTAAAATCCTGAACTCCTCACACATCTCCAGAGAGCAGAGAGGCAAACCCAACTTCTTAAAGTCCTCACTAAAATCATACGTCAAGAATATATGGATCCATCACTGTACCACTCTCCTGGATAAACCATGTCTACCTTAGATAGCCTCCACTCTATCTAAACTACCTTTTCCCTACATACTTCCATAAGACCTTGTTCTGTATCAATAGCTATCATACCCTTACTTAACCATCTCTTATTTCCCTCTCACTATATTCTGCCCCTTTAATTAATCTCTCTCTCTTAGCCTCCATTCAATATGTTCTCTTTTAAAAACCTCATCCACTCACAAAATTATGGTTTCCAAAATGTAATTATGTTTTACTACAGTGTAATACGCTCTACTGCATGCTTCCAGAATGTGAAATGCTCTACTGGCATTTAAATTAGGTAAATAGAGTCTCCCCATACTCTGGAATAGACTGCCCATACATGTCAAGCTGAGCGCCTCTTTGGCCCTCTTCAAAAAGAACCTTGACGATTGGATGGGAGATAGGAAATTCACCCCAGGGATCACATCAATCACCCTGTCAGACAGGGGACCAGGGAAGTAATTGCCTGGGAATTGTTATGGCTAGGCTTGCATAGGCCCTAGGGCCGATAGCCTGGTACAAACCTATGAACATGCTAATGTTAAGTCACCTGTAATTGCTACTATATTATTACATACTATTATGCAATATCTCACAAAGTTCTATACTTTAGGAAATCAACTATTACTTTCTGACCAAGTATTATACAATGCTCACTCATATCCATAGATCTTTTATCTGTTCATCTGTATACTGTTTTTATTTTATACGTATATTTGTTCAACTGTATGCAGATTATCTCGGAGCCTCCACTGAAATGGGGTTTACAACCCATTCAGACTTGTAACTAAACAAAGAAATAAATAGCTAAAGATAAAACTAAGCCAAGATGCTTGTTGCTTATACAAACTGCCTTTTTATAGTGCTCCAAGTGCCCCAAAACTAAACGGCTTAAAAATTTACCCTGATGTGCCATTCAATAGCTTTATTCAGTTTCTTTTCATACAGGACCCATGTTTTTGCCATATAATGCACCCCCCCCGTTTAAATAAAAATGTTCTGCTATAAATATTGTTGGGACTAAACTTTTCTTCAACGTTAATCCCTGAGGCAAATAAAAACAAACATTTACACACATTAATTCACATGCAAATTGCCTGTCTACAGTAATTTAGCATCTGCAAATGATAACTCCAGAGTTTCCTTTCCCAAAGGCCCCTCAACTTTCATTTCCTCCTCAAAATATTTCCAAACAAGGAGTTAACACAAGCAAAATGAAATTTAGGTGGTGAAATATAAAAAAAGAGCTGCACACTGTCATGCTCTTCTATACTCTACCTGAGCACTATGGCTGGCGTACAGGCGACCATTTGAAATAACAAAGCAGGCAGGACTGCGAAAGCTGAAAGACAATAAAAGAAAATAACAATATTAGTCTCAAAGGTACCACTATAGTTTTATAGGCAGTTACTAGGATAGCTGCTTTTGCAGGCCATTTTAAGCTTAGACAATTTCCCTAGTTGTGCTCAAATTAACCTCTCCCATTCATGTAGAGGTTGGCCTTGCCTATCACATGGTCAATAATTATATCTTACTCCAATGAGAATGAGAAAAACTGGGATTACACCACAGCTAATTTGAGAGGACTCATGCATGGGATTTAGGAGATGCCTCTGTCCATTAGTAGTACAGGAGGCAGCCCTGGAATAATTTTTTGCTTCCTGCAAATAGACCCAAGTTGCACTTGAATATGGACAGGGATTAATTTTGTTTTATATGGAAGGTTATAATAATGCATTTTTGGGGATGTAAAAAAAAGTTTAAACCCATTAAATTATTAATATCAAATGTGGTAATGTGGCGCCCCGGATGTACCTGTAAGAGAGTACACAAAGTCACTGGCTATACGTTTTGTTTACAAAGTAAAGCAGTAACATGTACTCTCACTGAACAATAAAATATAACTAATGCACCCAAAGCCACAGCCTACTGTTTTGCTGCCGAGTACTCTTCTTAGCTCTTCTTTTCTATTATTTCAGTCTGGTTTCCCCATTTATGCAAGAAGAAACAAGCAAATTTACTGTTTCTCTCAGTTTTAATTTCTCCAAGTCTTTTGGGTTTCTAATACCATGATGGGAATGGACCCCATTCCCAAGTCAAAGCACGATTAAAGTTCATGAAATTAGTATTGTTTCACTCTTTGATGTCAGCTAAAAGTGTTCTTCACAGCACCCGCAATGTGCTCAGTAATGACTGCTGCAATTCATATGGTGTTATATGAACTGGTAACATATCTAAATATGATTGTAAATTCTTTTTTATAAGACCTGTTGCTCCTACTACTATTGGAACTGTTTGGGTATCTTTTTTCCACATGACTCTCGTTTCTGTCTGCAGATCCAGGTATTTTATGACTTTGTGTCTCTCTGTACGCAGGACACTGTAGTCACTGGGTGTGGCGATTTCAATGATTAATGCTACTTTTGTCTTCTTTTCTTGGACCACTATATCTGGTTTTCTAGCATCTATCTTTTGAAGTGTTGGTCTTGGGTGATCCCATGTGATATAAACTTCATCATTTTCTATGATTCTTTGTGGCTCTTGTTTCCAGTGTTTTTCCGCCACTTCGATACCGTAATGTTTGCACAAGCTCCAGTGTAACAGTCTCGCCACATTATTATACCTTTCAGTATACAGTCACTCTGCCATTAGTGCGTAGCAACCAGCAACAAGGTGTGTGACCGTTTCCAATTTGGTTTTACAAAACCTTCATATGTCTGTTTCTCCCACACGTTCAAAGGACTTTGTAAACCAGTGTGTATGCAGTCCACTATCTTTGGGCTGTTAATATTAACTTTTATTTCTTGGTTTGAATTTGCCTCTCCTTAACCATTCCTGCATTCGTTCTTGATCAACATCAGGCTCTTCAAGAAGTTTCTTTACTTGCAACTCCATCTATGTTTTTTTTCCACATTTTGTTGCCTTCTCATCTGGTCCTTCACCTTATATTCTTTCTCTTGTTTTTTGGCACATTCAGTTGCTGCCTGGCTTTTATCCACTGCTGGTTTGATTTCCATTCCTGCTCGACATCGATATGCTTCTGCTAAATTAAGCAGAGACGTCATCTTAGATTATTTCTCCTCATGTTTCAAAACATTCACTACATTTGGAGCTTGTGAGGTCTGTAAATGTGTGTGGAGTCTCATGATTGCAGATCTATACATGCAATCAATTTCAGGGAGGCCCATCCCTCCTTCAGAACAGGGAACATAAATCATTTGGTAAGCATGAAGCATCATTCTTATTTTAATATCCAGTCTATCCAACACTTTTTGGGGCCAGTCAATCACTCCAAAACTAAGTTAGGACATGAAGAGCAAATTGATGTATAGCTTGGATCTTATTCCTAGATGTCAATGCTGTTTTCAGGATTAATTTAAGTCTTCTAAAGTACTCCTTACTGAGTTTTATTCGCATTTGTACATGTTTTATTGCTGATCCTTCATCAGTTCTCAAGTATTTATACACTCCCTCTTGCTCACTTTCTTTTACATCACATTCTTGTTCCAAACCAATTCATTGTGCTGCAGTTTTCCTTTTTTAAAGGTTGCTTTTGCACATTTATCAAGACCAAATGACATTCCAATATCATCTGAAAAAGTTTTGACAACCTGCAGCTTGCATTCAGTTCCTCATCTGATGAGCTATACAGTTTTAAATCATCGACAAAGAGAAGATGTCATTAGACTTTGTTGTTTTCTAGGAGCCAAATTGTAGCCATGGTCTAAGCTGCTAAGTAAACGGCTTAATGGATTAATAGCAAGGCAGAATAGCGACGGTGACAAATAGTCACCCTGGAATTTCCCCCTTTGAATTTTTATCCCTGGGATAATAATCTGTCCTTTTTCATGGCTTAATTGCAAAGTGGTCTGCCGCTGTTTCATGGTTACTGTAATGTAGTCAGTGTAGGGTGTATCTTGCTGTTTCTCTGAAAAGAAGCCACTGATGATATAGCATTCAACTTTTGCTGGGTATCTGATGAACAGCATGCACAAAACCCTCCAATTACTACACAAAGATGTACATGTACTCACACACACAAACAACCATCATACATGTAAGTGTTGCATCTTGTTATCTTTGATGAGGTCAGAAAGGTCTACAATCCATTGTCACCCATTCGGTTGAGCCCTACAGACTGAATAAGCAATACTACAACAGCAGCATTAGCCCAAAGATTTAACAAACTTACATTTACACTTCAGTGTAGGGGTGGTTTTGCCTCCAACAAAACAATGCTGGCTGGCTGCGTGTCTGTCCTTCTAGGTCTGACTGCCAAGGTAGCAAAACAGTAGCCAACATACTGTGTATGTGTATATGTATGTATGTATGTACACACATAGTACATGGAGTGCTATGACTATGCTCGGATATTGAGAAAGACAAGTCAGTAAAGCTTTACAATGTTGCGAGAATCTGACCTTAACAAATGTTAAGCACCCTCTGCTTAAGCTGCTAGGGCTGGGTCTGTGCTAGGCAGTAAAATCTGTCACTATGACCAGCATATGACAGCGGCAGAATAAAAGATATGGTTCTACTTGCTGTCTGTACTGATAAGGTTTTTACAAACTTAGAAAGTAGCTAGAAAAAAAATAGGACATGTGTTCGCCTGCATTTCGCCTTAAAAATACAAACTCTGAAACACGAATGTATGCCACTATTCAGTGACTACAATCCTCCGTGATATGTCTAAAAACCACAGACTTTCTGAAGAACAGACCAAATGAGGCAAAAAACCGGACATATGTGAAAAAAATCTGGACAGTCTAGAGGCATGGCAAGGTGAGTGTAAACATGAGGAACTATGTGTTGCAATGCCTTTCTTACAGCACTCGCTAAGTGGCTAAGCACTTTATGGCTTTGAAAGCCAGCAAAGCACTTTTTTTTTTTCTTTTATTACTGTAAGTAGTAGTACCTGGAGCAGATAAAAACTCCATGTACTACAAAGAATTATGTTCTAGTCTCAGATCATAACCCTAAATTATTTATTCTCAACCTGGATGCCAAGATTCACCTCTCAAGCTTTGCTCGGTGGTAAATTTCTTGGCTTCTGTGTCTCAAACACATAATAAATGGGTTATGATCAGCAATCCACTCATAATCCTTTATACTGTGCATTCTTCCCTTAAAATATCTAAACATTGTTCATTTTTCTTTTTGCGCAAAAAAATTCATTTAATATAATATAACAAACGGAGATATTATTCTTTTTGTCTTAATGATTTTAACAAAAATAGTTTCTGAAATGCACACTGTATTTTTGTGCTCTAAAACTCAGCAGGCAGTGTGTTGTGTGTGTGCATTTCCTCTTATTTTTTTACTTTTAAAGCATTTCTTAGCTTCCCAAGCTTACTTATTTGTTGAAATTTTTGACCATGGTAGAAGACTGATCTCACAGGTTCATAGGTTCACAGATAATTACTAAGCTAATGGCACAATAGCCTTTATAAGCCTAGCCAATAATACCCAGGATATGACAATATTATATTTTAATTCCCCATACAATGGGGTAGTATCAGGGTAGTGGGTCTTTGGGTGTTCATAGGTTCACAGATGATTACTAAGCTAATGGCACAATAGCCTTTATAAGCCTAGCCAATAATACCCAGGATATGACAATATTATATTTTAATTCCCCATACAATGGGGTAGTATCTGGGTAGTGGGTCTTTGGGTGTTGGAGCCCCGAGTCATTTTACAGACCGCCTCTGTCCACAAGGGACATGGGTAGTGTGATGTCCCCACTGTGGTCCAGTAATCAAGAAGCTTGAATCCTCACCACTGACACTGGAGAGGGACATGCACTTGGAATACAAATGGATGCACTCTGTATTTCCAGATGGAGACCTCTCTGCAACAAGTACAATTTCCCTTAAGAGCACACAGGGCACACACACTCATCCCACGGTCTGGGTGTCTCTCCCTCCAGGTCCCCAATAAGGGTCTCCACTGGCACTGCTGTGTTCAGCATCCTCTCTGTGAAACCAGTGCTTTGTGTCCCTGCTCCAAGTAGCTGACACACACATTCAGATTTAATTTTCCACACACATGCCTGAGAAAGGCTGGCACAGATTACCCACTCTACCAACTTTGCCCAGCCTATAAGATGGTTTCACTACCACCAGTCAGTTACTATAAGGCTCTTAAAAAGGTGCCCAATTATACTGAGTGAAGTTAATATTAATACAAATGGTAATGTTGACCAAACAGACAGGCTTTCAGGAGTGGTCAGAGTTATTAACAAATAAATATATGCAAATACTCTCAAAAGCTTGAATATTTTTGAAAAAGGCCAAGCCACAATGAAAAGTTTCAATACATTTAATAATAAATTACAAGAGAACAAGAAAATATTAAATATCTATTTACAGTAAATTCCAGAGTTTCAGCTACAGGATATATTAACACCGATAGAAAGTTTCACACAGGTATAGAAAAACAGTACTTCTAATATCACTATATTTTCCTCACTGACCAAAAGAATTACTGTTCCCTGGTTAAGTTACTTACTACTGCAAAGCAAGATGTTGTGGGCAAGTGGTCCTTGTTGTCAGATCCAAGACAGAATGCTGAGAGCAACGACCTAATATCCAATTATTATTTCTGAGTTGATTACACAATGACATCACATCTGGTCATCTGACTGTTTCCCACACTCACCAACACTAGAAGCGGACAGGATTTTAGCACCCATGTGTTACCATGCACACAGTCAGAGCTTTGCTCAGATCTCCTGAAAGTCATAAAACCATAAAACACTTCCCTTCTTCCAACAGGAGCTACCAACTATTCTCTAACACAGACATTGTATCTCTGGCTCCATTCAAAACTGTGGGAAAATATCTTTAGGGCTTAACTCATAAAGTAATTTAATTTCAAGAATATTTTGCAAAGTCAGGTGGATTAAGATTAACCTCTTTGCTTCCAGTATATGCTGTTACAGTGCATACATTTAAACAGTTACAATAATGCACATACATTTCTTTTCCTTCCATAAGGGCACATCGTTGATACATTTTATCACAAGCAAACCTCACAGATACATTTTCATCACGAGCATCTGTACAAATCAGTTTGCTATACAAATGACTTATAATTATTTACAAAATTCCAGCTAGCTGTGCTGGCACAAGTTATACATCCATTACCCTACTTCCCTTGGCATGGCTGGCAGAACTTCCTATCATCACAGGTAGTACAGGTCCCCATCCAATCCATTCATCCAAATTCTTTTTGAAGAGAGTGATTTACAGGCTTTATTTTACGAAGATGGGAAGTTTACTCCACAGGTGAGGTAGCCTTTGAGATAAAACTCTGACTCTCCAGCAAATTCTGTTAGAGTAACAAATAAGGTTCAAGTGAATAGAACAGGTAACCCTCGTATAATCTTTCTTACAAATGTGACATTTTCATCATGGCTAGGTCAGAGAATGCCCTGTAGGTCTGGCATAAGTCACGTCTCAATAAACAATAGGAAACAAAGTACAGGGATATGGCCTTTAGTCGGTCTGTGTAAGACATGTCTTATGCGTTGTATTTTTTTTTTTTAGTAAGATACCTCTGGGGCTACTCCAGCTGGCGTAAAAGCGCCTGGTTAGTTACATGCAGAAAGAAGCACTGTACTTCATTATGGAACTGATGAGTGGAGAGTATAATGGCAAAATGACTTCCGTTGAACTCTATACCATCATCATCATTAACCCCCTTGTTTTTTCTACATGGGGTCAGAGTGTCACGTTAACTGTCGTCATCTCTCTCGATTCACTGCCACACTCCAGCATTCTTCGACACTCATGCCCGACTGTCTCGGACCTTCTCTCACACAAGCCATCCATCTCTTTGCTGGACGCCCTCGTTTCCTCCTACCTTCTTCTCGTCTGTCCCAAATAATCTTCAACAGATTGTCCTCTGCTTTTCTACATGTGTCCGAACCACCGTAATCTGTTCTCTTTGATCTTTTTTGCTCTTGGAGCTAGTTTGGCTTCTGCTCTTATGTCCTCATTTCGTCTGTCCCACAGTGTGCATCTTACCAACCTTCTCAGGCACTTTATTTCCATCACCTCTAGCTTTCTCATCTGCTCTGCCTTTTTGTACACCTTACTTTTCAGCTTCTTTGGCATTCTTCTGTCATACACTACACCTGACACAATGCCAGCTGGCTGCAGCCCCTCCGATTATAACTGACCTCAGACTGCCCTTCTCATCAACCACCCCTCCAAGATACACAAAGCTACTAACTTTCCTTCCATCTCAAGTCTCAGCTTCACTGGATTTGTCCAATTTGCTGCCATTACCACTGTCCTAGATGTACTTAGTTTCATTCCACGTGTCTTAAGTTTTGCATTCCATTTCCCTAACCTTTGCTGAAGTTCTTGCTCAGAGTCTGCCTGTAATGCCACATTGAATGCATACAGCAAGTTTGTTATCTGTCCCCTTCAGAGACCGAACATTGCCCATACTCGAGTCACTGGGTCCTTGCACATAGCCTGCACTAATTCTACCAATGTTTCTGGGACTTCAAACCACTGCAGTAATTGCCCAAATTAGCTTTCTTGGGACCTTGTCATATTCTTTCTCCAAGTTTAGTAATGCTCAATTGGACTCTTTCCTCATCTCTAGCTTCTTCTCAACTATCTGACTCAGTCCAATCATCAAGGCATTTGTACTGCATCCTGATCCGAATCCAAACTGCTCATCCTTCTGTAAGTTGAACTGAAGGATTTCCTCACTACCACAGCTACCTGTTGATCAAAGTTTAGGTTACTATTTACGGTAGAGAGTTGAATTTCCTAACTGGGACCTACGGTAGTTCGGATAATCAAATTGTTCAGATAATCAAACATATAATTGAACCAGATAAAAAAAACTCTAAAATCTTGTTTTTTTTTCTGCGTGCAAGAATACATTTAACCATGCAGTGATTCCAGTGGACAGAAAACTTTTCACACACAAGCTGGCTACATGCTCAAGTGAATACATATAATGTTTACATATTCAGACTATGATTTTTCCTACACAAAAACTTTGGAAGGCTGGTTCTAATAATTGACATTTTGGATAATCGACGTTTGGATAATTGACTCTCTATTGTATCTGCGTTTCAAGGTCTCTCAACCACTGGGTCTACTTTTAGGGTTGTGCTATCAATATTATAATTTGCAGAGATATCAGAGTTACAAAAAGGGATGACTATGCATTTTTTAGCATTTAGTCTCGGGCCATGGTTTTGGCACCAGTTGTCTGTCACTTTTATGCCTGTTTGTAGGATGTCAGCATCATTTGGGATTTCAATGACAGCTCCCAGCTTACAATCATCGAACTTGGTGAGCCAGAGGCCTCCAACACTAGCCTTCACTTCATAGAAGCATGCACCAAACAAGAGAGATCCTAACACTGAGCCCTGTGGGACACTGCTAGTAAAAGTTTTTTTTTTTTTATCAGAAGTGTATTCACCTATCAGGACACGTGCCCTGTCAGTGAGCCAGTATGCTATCCATCTGACGATGTACGGGTTTATGCCTATCCTGTAAGTTTAATTATGATCTCCAAGTGGGGGACTGTGTCAAAAGCTTTGGCCAGGTTTAGAAAACAGGTGTGTACCATTTTACCCTCATCCATGGCCCTGATATCAGAAGTGTATTCACCTGTCAGGGCACATGTCCTGTCAGTGAGCCAGTTTGCTATCCATCTGACGATGTAGGGGTTTATGCCTATCTTGTAAGTTCACCTATGATCGCCAAGTGGGTGACTGTGTCGAAAGCTTTGGCCAGGTCTAGAAAACAGGTGTGTACCATTTTACCCTCATCCATGGCCCTGATGACATTCTCGAAAAAGTCCACCAGACTGAGCAGGCAAGACCTCCTTTTGACAAAAAGTCAAATTGGGTCTGGTCCAGTGTTTGGAGATTTTTTTTTAAGTTGTTATTGATCAGGTCCATGATAATACTTTCCATGACATTGCAGATAAGACTGATCAAGCTTATGGGTCTGTAGTTCACTGGGTCAGCTGATGGGCCCTCTTGTACACAGGAATGACTGTTGCAGTACGCCATTTCTCTGGGACAGAGCCCATCTGGTGGCTGTGGTTAAAGAGGAATTTTAATGGCTCTGATAGATTCTGTTTTAAGACATTTAAGAAGCATCCTGGAATGTTGTCAGGACCCATACAGGCTATGCTTTTGGCTTTAGCAAGCACAGTAAGGACCTGTTCCTTCATAATGAATGGTTGGGAGATGGTTTCAGGTATTTGGGTGTGGTAGGAGGTGATGGGGGGGGGGGGGTGAAGTTTGAATTGAACTTGTCAACCAACAGGTTTGTTGTAGTTTCAGGCTGGGTGTAACTGTTGCCATTCATGATTACTTGGCACACTGCTGAGTCCTGAGCCCCCCCCCCCCCCGAGGTTACGAACATAATTAAAAAAAGTCTTATGATTATCTCTCACCTAGGAGGTGATCTTTGCTTTGTAGTCTGCTCTGTCAGATGTAACCAGCTTTCAAATTTGTTTGTTTAGGCTAGTGAATTTTTTTGTACTGTTTTGTCCATTTCTTCTTGGCTTTAGAGGGGATTTTTTTCCTTTTGTTGAATAGCTTATTTATGCTAAGAGTGATTAATTCTTGCCAGTAATCATAGGTTTGAGTTGGACAGATACTGCTTCCTCCAAGCACGTACGTGGCTGTACAGTGCTTTTATGTACAGCTCAGAGTAGGCATCAGTGTCATCCAAGTTTGGAAGAGCTTGGAAGTTTAAGAAAATGTCACTTAGTTTGAGGTAATTGGCCTTAGCAAAGTTCTTAACAGGTTTGAGGTTTGATGGGGGTTCTAGGTTGGTTTTAATATTAGAGGAGATAATTTTGTGGTCAGATCTTACTAGGGAGGAGTTTATGCACAGGATGGAGCAGCATTCCCCTATGTTAGTGACTAATAGGTCTAGGATATTTGTACCTCTAGTTGGGGGGGCTAACTAGCTCATCAACGCAAACACCCTGGAGCAAGTCCAAAAACCTCTGAGAAACAGAATTATGAGTTGTACAAGTCTTCCAGTTTATGGAGAAGTAGTTGAAGTTACCCGTAAGTATGGTGTTAGACTGAATGTTAAGAGATTCCAGAAGGTTTACGTAGAGGTGTGGTTTTCCAGGCTCCTGTTAGGGGATCTGTAGCTAGCAAGTATATGATAGGGGGTTGCACTTACAGTTAGATGGGCATGGAGCATCTCAAGAGAGTCATGTTTTTGGACCAGTCTAGTAGTGTACTTGCCCTTACACTGAGACACCTTCCTCCCTTTGTTTTATCCTGAGCTGCGGGGGATTGAAGTGTATGAAAGACATTGTACCCTTTGACAACCAGGGTGCTTTCCATGGTTCAGAACTATGTTTCCGTGACTGCACATACATCTACATTCTTCAGGGTGAGGAGTGCTTCCAGGGAATGCAGTTTTTTTTTTGTTTAAACTCCTAGCACTGAGCAGCAATAATTTTAGGTAGTCGTGAGTGATACTTCTTATGTTGGAGAGTTTAACAACTTGGCACGGCCTAAAAAAGGCATTATGGATATAGATACAGTATTTGCCAGTATCCGGAAGCCAAGCGGTAACAACTGAAAACCATCTCTGGAAAATCATCATGGTCTGCCAATCACATCTCCCCAGGCTGACAGATACTGGATCCCCTTGTTGAGACACCAGAAACTAAGCCAATTGTTGAAGTCAATCATTTTTTGTTGGTATTGTGGCATCATCATTGGTGAAGACAGGACTCTATTCAAGACTAGATTCAAACTTGCCTGGGACACACATTCAGAGAACTCCATCATATCTCTTCATTTTGTCCAGTGAGGTACATCTTAGGTCGTTTACTCCCACATGGACTATGAACATATCATGCTAGTACTTGTGGTTTAAAGACGTAAGTGCATGTGTGAGCTGGCGGATCCAAGCTCCAGACAGCTCACTGTGATCTTCTTATTTAGCCTGGTAAGGGAGACATCAGTATGTTTTACAATGGAATCCCCAATAACTAGAACATTTGGCTGGGTGGTGTGTTGGGCTTGGAAGGTGGGCTACTATGATTTTCAGAGTTATGTGCTGCGGAAGGTACTATCCTTTTTGAGTGTGTGCAGGGCCATTGAGAGATGCTTTTAGGAGGTCTTGGAGGTTTGGTAGATTACATCTGAGTACCTCCGCATATGTGGGTCTGTGCATTTGTTCCTTAATGTTGGTAGTGAGTGTTTTGGGTGTAATGTTGACAACCTGGTTTGCATTTTTAATGCGTTTATGTAAGCACTTTACCTCCAATGGCATTGTGAATCTACATCTCTTGCACACCGTTTGTCTGTTCTAAAATGACATAGTTGTCAGTGAACATGAGGCAGTTATTACACTCCCTCAGGATTCCCATATCCACCAGGCCAGAAAAAGACATGACAAGGATGCACCTATCTATTACACCAGATCCTTAGTAGATAAGAAGTAGGAGGTAAGAGTCACTTAAAGATCTACGTGAGAGTGTTTAGTAGTATACTATAAGACGACATACAGTGGTGCTGCTCTCTGAACAAACTGACAGTGCTTCAGTGGACCAAATGGTGAGACTTAGACTTGGCATTATTTTTTTTTTTGGTATATGCTGCTACAAGACTGACCAGATGCTACGAGTCCCAAAACATATCAGACTTTATTTGATCTAGTTACAGCTGCGTGGTTTTAAAGCACATGCGCTACTAATCTGTTATATGCCTCTGTTTATTGAGACACTTTTGTCTTCTTTCCTTAACGAAAAGAGGTAATTTGCTGGTGTTCTGAACATTCTGGTAGCTTATGATTAAATTTACACTTGTAATTTTTTTTTAAGTGCAGCTTTTAAATTATACAGCACAACAGAGCTTCCCGTTCCACTTAGCTGGGCTGCTGCTATATGTTGAATTTCCTTGTTACACACTGCTACCAGAGTGGACTGAGCACTTCTCACCTGATTCAACCTTGCTACCAGTCACAAAGATAGGAGAGGAGTGTTTACTTAGTCCAATTCCTCTTGTGTGCTTTTAAAAGTCCACTTACAGCTCAACTGCAAGTACTGTTTATTGTGCTAGAGTTTTGTTCATTCCTTTTATAGTCAGAGTAGGAAACATGCTGGTTTTCAGTATGCTCTACTTGTTCCAGGTTTAATTCACCACTGGTTTTCTGATTGGCTGGGTGTGGCTTGCAATTGTAGTTTTTAAACAGTGCTGCACAGCAAGACCTGCTACTCTAGTTAGCTGGGCTACACTGCTGCATTTCTCTACGACACAACCTACTAGTTCTAACCGGATTTGACCTTTTTCCATAGGTAAATGTTAGGGAAAACTGCACTGTACACATTCAGTCGATTTGTTTTAAAGTGTTTATAATTGTTATATATATTCGTTACATTCATCTTGGTGCCTCACCTAGTCTGTACAGTTGGTAAAGTTGTTATTGGTAAGCAAAACTTTGCTTCAAGCTGTTCTGCACTGCTTACCTCTGTTTTGTGTTGAAAGAACACCCTGTTGTTCCCAGATCAGCTGTACTGCCTAGAGTGCTGCTCCTGGCTGTTCATAATTTTTTATTCCTGTAGGTCAGCTGATCTGATATTAACAGCTCCTTACTGCAATCAGACCAAATCATAGCCATTACCAACAGGTACTGACACCTGCATTAGCCTTTGCACTTTAGGCTACTTGTCTAATGTTTTGATGGTTTTATCCAAGGGAGGTACAAAACACACTGCACCTTCTCTGATTCTTCTGCCCAAAAACAAGTCTGGAAAAGCACAACAGTTTTTAATTCAATAGCCTGGAGCCAAGTTCTTATAGTAGCTCTTCACATGTGCAATAAGGAAACTGTGTAAAAAGCATCAATTGTGTCACTACAAATCCATAGCGGCCACTCAGCATTAGGCCTCCTCACCAAACACAAAGCCCATTCAAACGAGGGCAACAACAAGTTATATTCGTTCAGCTTCCAGACAAACCAAATATGAAGTAATGTATGATGGATGCAGGTTGGCATCTAGCACAACTCATTCCACTTTACAGAATATTCATCCTTTCTTACCCAGATGAACACCTCAAGTTCAACATCCTCCATATTCAGCAAAATATAAAGAAAACGCACCAAAAGCTGGGTATGCTATACAGGAACAACCGCTTCCTCTCCTCCTCTACTAGGCATACTCTGGACTCTACTTACCTCCTTCCCTGTCTATTGTATGGTGCTCCTCTATTAACCAACCTATCCTCCACCATCACTTCCAAACTCGAAAACTGTTATAACAAAATTTCCAAATTTGCCACCAAAGCCAAACTTTGCACCCATCACTGTATTCCCCTCCAATGTCTAAATTGGTTAGAACTCACAAATCACCTGGACCATCTCCAACTTACCACAGCTCATAGGCTAATATTTAATCCAACCACATGCCCCACACTGACAAACATCCTTCTCCCTTATACCCCAAATAGAACTCTTCAGATCTGAACTCCAACATTTAATTACTGTCCACAAACCTAAACGTCCTGCTGGACAACTTCTCCTCTCCTTCTCCCTAGGTAAAAAATGGAATTCTCTCCTGTCCACTCTAAGGACAATGTCAAACACAGACAACTTCAAAACTCAGCTTCACACCTACCTCTCTTCTAAATGGAAATGTAACTGCATTCTCCCTACCTAGATCTCTTATAAGTAAAAGCCCCTGGGAGGTTATCCTCCTGTGTTCCTAAGCTCCGTATAGCTTGCTATATGTTTCCACAGCTAAATCCCATATGATCGCTTGCATCATGTATATATTGTAAACAGCCTTTGACTGGACTGTGTGAATAATTTCATTAAAATTAATCTGTATTTTATAATCCATAGGATAGTTTTGCTATGGGCAAAACTGTTCATGCTTTGTACTGAATTTGATATGTATTTGTGCTTGTAACTTTTTATTTTACTTGACTGTTATCTAGTCTGTAACCTGTACTACGGAGCTTTTCTCCCCAGGCCTCCACTGAAAATGGGCTCTTTGGGTCCAGTGGACTTCCCCGGTAATCAAACTGGAAATAAATAAATAAATAAATAAAACACAGTGATATAAAACTAAAATCAGAGCATCTAAACAAAATTTCTCTTTTTAGGGAAAAATACTCATTTATGACTAGCTGTGTTTACGGAAGCATCACTAGGTGAATTTTCCTGACAGATGGGATTCAAGTTGAACATTTCAATGCTTTGATGGGAGAAAATGCAAAGCTCTCACCTAACTACTGGAAGTTGAAAAAAATCCACAGGGTTGTGTGTAGTATACTTAGAGAGACTTTCCCCTTAGTAGATGGAATTAACAATGCAATATTCTTGCAAGACTGTTATCACAGTTCTGTCTGGTTGATATTAAGCAACTGTGGTCTCCATCATGTGAGTCACTGGTAACTGTTCGTTGGTGGATGTAAAATCAGTCCATCAAAGCAGTTTTAGAAAAGAGGCTGAACCTACAGACAAGTAGCATGAAGTAGCTCATTCAAGCCACTAAAATTCATCATTACTTCAGGACAGTAGCAATTAATCTGTCACAGACTGTTTACACATGAAAAGGAGTTTCACCTATTCTGTTGAAAGCATGAAACAGACAGAACAGCATTTAGAAAACAGATGTAAGAACTTTTCATTTTTACTCACGTGAAGTTTCGCAGCTTTTTTGTATACCCTTCAATATGTTATGACTCTGTCATTCAGAGCTAATCCTTCTACAACTCGTTTTCACATTTTTACACATGGGTTGGGGTGCGACTTCAAAACTGACAATCATCTTGAGCCACTGTTCACACCATCCAGTGGCTAGCCCTGCCGCAGCTGTTCTTCTATACCACACATTTGCATGCACATGCTCCCCATGGCCAATTTAGAGTATCCAATCCATCTACTGCATGTCTTTGGAATGAGGGAAGAAACCAGAGGACCCAGAGAAAATCCACACAAACACAGGGAGGGCATGCGGACTCCACACAGAAGGAAGGCCTTCCAGCTGAGAATCAAATCAGTGAACCTCTTGTTGAGAGGTGACACTGCTATATGCTTTGCCACTGTGCTGCCCTTCACTCATTCAGAACTAATGTCTCTCTGTAATGTGAACAGTGACAACTGACTTGGTGAGGGAGACAATGCATTTTGATGGAAGCCATTTGCAGTTTTTTGTTTCAGTTTACAGACTAGCATTTACTGAAAACGTCAAGAACTGAAGCTTCTCATCAGAAATATTTCTGCGAAAAGCATATAAAAACATGGTGACGTTAGAATGGCTGACCTACAGTTTTGCAAGTTCATTTAACTACTGTGGGAAACATGGAAATGATGCCACTGTGTCTAAGGTGTTAGAGTAGCTCACTAGAACCAACCAAGAAATGATGAACTCAGCATATCAGCAAGCATTAAAGGAGTGACTCTAAATACTGAAATGCTGGATTAATTCTGGCTGGTAACAATGACAACATGGTATTTGTATGGTGATTACAGTAAGCTGGCTTCTTTAGAAGCTATTGAAAGCCACTCATTTACTCGTGCAATGAAGGAGGATAAGGGACCAACTCGTGTTCACTGTAAGTTTGTTTGTGTCTTTCGGCTTTTCCCGGTTAGGCGTCGCCACAGCGGAACTCCGGTCCGTTAATGATTGGTAGTTGATTTTTACGTGCCGAGTTACCAGCCCTGACACACAACCTTCAACGAAGGTATGCCCATTCACGCATGTCTCCACACAAAAGACGCTCTAGCTGAGAATCGAACCGGACAGCATCTTACTGTGAGGCGACAACGCTACCGCAGCACCACCATCGTGTTCACTGTAAGTGAATGTGACAAACAAAAATCATGTATTTAGGCAGTTAAGCTAAGATACAAAGGTGCCTCATATTAATTCCAAATAAAAAGTTTGTGTAGAAGAAAATACCATGCGCAGCATGCAATTATGTCTTTGCACATACCATCAGTAAAAATTCTTTTGACATTAGCTATTAAATGTGCAGTGGATATGGATGGCTTTGGCCTCAGTATCACATCAATTCAGAGCCTGAAGATATAGAAGAGCTCTGCCAAGGCACTTCTTACTTTTTTACAAAAGTGTGGATACAACACCAGACTAAAGTGGTACATAAAAAGAGTACACAAGCTTGGTCAACTATTCGAAGTAATGTCAAATGCCCAGTAAAATAAACAAACAACTGCAAGTAGTAGTCAAATGCATATTTAGTATTTATCTTGTTTAAAAGGATATAAAACTGTGTTTTTCAACACCTTCCTAATATTAATAGGAGAAGAAAGGGGTGCATGTTTTAACCAATGTTACTTCCATCATTTAGTAAATGTGGAAGGACAAACCATGTTATTGCACAATGTGTAGCATGCGTGTAGGTCAGTTCAAGTGACTGAAGACAGAGGGATAAATGGGTCATGGCCCTCAAAACTATCCTCAATTTCACAGGCAGAATGTTTCTGATTTTGGACAGTTACATATAAAATGTATGTGTTTCTATCAAACCGTTGAGGATTACAGTCACTAAGTAACCTTGGGACCTAAACCTTGTCACCACAACAAACAGAACATGCCGGAGGGATAGATTCCTGTCCCAGAGACTTCCCATACTCTGGAATAAACTACCTATCTATATCAAACAAAGCTCCTCATTAGTACTCTTCAAGAAAAATCTGATGATTGGATGGGAAATAGGAAATTCTCCCCGGGGATCACTTCTGTGACTTTGCTCGATAGTGGCACAGGAAAATAATTTTCTTGGGTGGCAAAAGCCAGGGTATCTTTTTGGCTGGGCTTGTATAGGCCCTAGGGCCGATAGCCTAGTACCGAACTATGAACATCAGACACTTCAGTTTAATAACAAACTAATCCAAATGGATAAAACACTCGACACATAAAATTACACTAGACACGTAAAATTAAAAAAAAAAAATAAAACAGACACCAAGGACTAAAACGTAGGTCTTCACTTTTTTAATGAAACACAGAACCAAATAACTAAGCGCTTTCACCAGACATAAACCGCTGGCTTCCTCAGAGTCATTTGGTGTTCTAAAGAGAACATTTAAATATACAAACAATTAAAAACATCATCATTAGTCAATATAAATTTCCACCAAACTCGTGTTGCTATAGTAACATTAAAGTGAAAATCAAATAAAAACAATAAAGCTTCTAACTTGGGACACTAAGAAGGCAGAGTAACCAATATTGTAACACACAAATTTTATATTGTGAATAGATAACCAAGCTAATATATTATTTAATAGTTAAACCATATTGCAACAAAAATCAATGCTATTCCTGCAACTAAGAAAAACATTATCTATTTTGTGTCACAAAATTAAATCTGATTTGCCTTTAGCTTTAAAACAGGCATCAAGAAAACACCATCATTCAAGCCAGGTGGCTTCAAGGCATTTAGCCTAAGTTGCCAAGTTGTTTCCAAGGCTCTGAAACTAGGACTTAAGGTCACGTTGTACAACATTGTTACCATGACTAGCGTTAATCCTTTGCTTTGATTTTGTTGCTTTGCTACAGCACTACTATAGGAAGTCGATGCTACGTTGCCATTGCCCAACCCGCCGCTAATCGGTGAATGGAGTGTAAATAGTTCAATCTGTGAGTTAGTGGGACTGCTAGCACTCACTTCTCGCCCTTCAGCCACCACACCAGTGTGGAGCTTTGTTTGTATTAAAATACAATGACAGGGCCCATGAACTTGTAGCATGCTTGAGGAATGGTTGGAAATTCTGTTTAAATGATAACAACAAGGAAATTTTGGGCCAAGAGCCATCGACAGTTTACAGTAGAGGGAACAACCTAAAAGGCATTCTTGAAGGGGAAGCTATGGCCAATGGTAGAAGGATGTCACTCATGAAAAAATGTGGCATGTGTAGACGTTGTAGGTATATTAATGACAGTTTATATCTGTGTGTAAACTACTACAAGTACACTATTTCATGTCCAGGGATATGCAACCGTAATACTAGGAGTATTGTATATGTTGCATCCTGTATTTCATGTGATGTTTTTTACGTATGTAAAACCATTCGCAGACTACGGGACAAGATTTCAGAGCACTTGAGGTGTATCAACAGAAGTGCTGAACATAACACACTCTACTCACACAAAAAAAGTAAGAAATTTAAAAAGTTTGTATTTTTTGTTATAGATAGAGTTGTTACTAGTGAAAGAGGGTGTGACACCAATAGTAAAATTGGTGCCTTGGAAACAACTTGGCAACTTAGGCTAAATGCTTTGAAGCCACCTGGCTTGAATGATGGTGTTTCCTTGATGTCTATTTTAAAGCTAAAGGCAAATCAGATTTAATTTTGTGACACAAAATAGATAGTGTTTTTCTTAGTTGCAGGAATAGCATTGATTTTTGTTGCAATATGGTTTAACTATTAAATAATATATTAACTTGGTTACCTATTCACAATACAAAATTTATGTGTGTTACAATATTGGTTACTCTGTCTTCTTAGCATAGGATGTCCCAAGTTAGAAGCTTTATTGTTTTTATTTGATTTTCACTTTAATGTTACTATAGCAACATGAGTCTGGTGGAAATTTATATTGACTAATGATGCTTTTAATTAACCAATTTTTGACAAGGTTTTTGTTGGTCTATTAACTAATTAACTAGTTGATTGTTTGAATATTTAAATATTCTCTTTAGAACACCAAATGACTCTGAGGAAGCCAGCGGTCTATGTCTGGTGAAAGCACTTAGTTATTTGGTTCTGCGTTTCATTAAAAAAGTGAAGACCTATGTTTAGTCCTTGGTGGCTGTTTTATTTTTTTTTAATTTTACGTGACGACTTTAGTTTAATATATCATACCCTTCAGTAAATGTATGCTACATCAAAACCTGTTATTCTAGCAACTTTTTTAAACTACAGAAAAACAATATTTAAATTCTACCCCTAAATTGGGGCCTTTGCCTCATTACTTTTTGGCTTTGTCCCCAATTCTTGTTCCTGTACATAGCCTGCACCAATTCTACCAATGTTTCTGGGTATTCGAACCACCGCTGTACTGTCCAGATCAGCTTTCTTGGGACCTTGTCATATGCTTTCTCAAGTCTAGGAATGCCCAGTTGGACTCATCTCTAGCTTCTTCTCAACTATCTGTCTCACTGCAAACACCGGGTCAGTTGTGTTGCATCCTGATCTGAATACGAACTGCTCATCTCCAATCTTACATTCTACTACTCTGCGTATCCATTTATTAATCACTCTCGCCAGAACGTTTAAGCAATGTGATAGGAGTCTGATGCCTCTGCACTGCCCACAGTTGTGGATGTCCTCTTTGTTCTTGTACACTGGTACGAATATGCTTATTCTCCAGTCATCTGGAATATGCCGCTCTCTCCACATTGCTATGAGTACCCTCGGGAGCCATTTCTTCCCTGTCTTACCCATCACCTTTATCATATCTGATATGACCTCATGTGAGCCTACTGCTTTCCCTGACTTCATTTTCCTTAGTGCTATTCTTACTTCTTCTGGGGTGGAACTCCTCTTCTTCTCCCATCATAGGCTGCTTCTGGGGTAGTACAGCTTCTGTGGGATTGTTTTCATTCAGAAGCTGCTGGAAATACTCCTTCCATCTGCCTTTGATGTCCTGTGGACTGGTGAGCAGGTTGTTGCTGGCATCCCTTATGAAGGGTGTGACGCCTGTGCACTGGCCAGTACTCAAAGAGGCTCAGTCCTCACCACTAACGTCAGTGAGGGGCATCCACATTGGGAGGATAAGTACACACACAGTAAAGTACAATTTCCCTTAAGAGCACACAGAGATCACAGTCAGTCTGGGGCTGGTTTATCCCTTTCTCTCCAGATCCCCAATAAGACTCCCCACTGGCACAGCTATAGGGTCCAGATCTCAGCCTAGTGGTAAAGCGAAAACCTCCAGCACCCTCTCAGTCCAACCAGTGCTTCCCATCCTTGCCCAAGTAGCTGACACACACACACTTTGAAATCTGAGTTATATACAAAAAAAACAGAAACTCCTGGGGAAGGCTGGCACAGGTTCTCCAGCTATGCCCCCTTCTTGCCCAGACTATAAGGTTGAAATCACTGCCACCAACCACTACTTATCAGCTACTAATAAGGCCCTTCCCAAAGGGTGACCAATTACACTGTGTAATATTACTTTTATACAAACAGTAAGTATGACCCAGGGCTAAGACTATTCTGGAGTGGCTTTGTACAGTATCGCCAAATACATGCAAGTACTCTAGAGCTTAAATTATCTCTACACAAAACAGCCACAGTTGAAAGGTTTAAAAAATAATTAATAATAAAAAAACACAACACAATAATTGTTACTTCAACACAATGACATTACAGAGTTAAGAAATCACAGGAAATACTTTAATACAATATTGTAGGATAGTCTAACATTAATATAGAAAACAGCTAGACTAATCTGTCTAAATTCCTATCTAACTCTAAGAGAAATCATTGTTCTAAATGGTACTTACATACAGAGCAAGCAAGTGCTGGTGAGTGGATGTTCTTACTAGATTCAAGACAAGATACAAAATGCTCAATCCTTCTCTCAGAGAAAGTCTTAAATTGATAATACAGTACTGCTGACATCTCACATTACATCATTTTTATCACTTCTCCTTTAGTTCCCAGCCTTCAGAAACTCAAAATTGACATTTCTTTGTAAGCTGCACCTGCCGGGAAACCACAGAAATAAAAGACACTTTTACATGTGAAACCTAGTAATTATCTATGTCTTAAGACAACAGAAAGAATTTCCTAGCCCAGAGATCCTGTCTCTGAGCCTGAGATAAAACACAGTTGTAAAATTCTTTACTTAACAGCTTTCTTACAGCAGGGTGCACTGTGGTAACATTTTTGAAGCTCAGTACGACATACAGTTCTCTTTACATTTGTAAAACAAGCCTATGGATTATATTAATATTTACAATGACATAGAATTTTCTGGCTGGGCTGCCATCCTTAATAAAGGGTGCCTTTCTGTCTTTGCCTTGCTAGCTCGTATAGTTTCTTTGTACCACCACTGAGTCACTTTCCAGAAGTTAGTAGAGTGCCTCCGATTTGCTACTGCAACTCCTTTCTTAGCCTCTTTGTTACCCAACCAGTATTCCTTCCTAGCCTGGTCAGTCTTTTCTATCTCCCATTTTTTCCTGCACTCCTCCTTTTTTTGATCACTTCCTGGACTTCTGCATTCCATCACCAGCTTTCCTTATGTACCTTATTTCCATGCCTGGCATGGCCACATATCTGTTCTGTAGTCCTAACAAATGCTGTTTTGAGGCAGTGCCACTCTTCTTCAACTCCACCCATTTCCACACCTTCTTGGGATGCTAGGGCCCTGAGTAATTCCTTGAACTGTTGTACTCTCTCCAATCAACTTCCAGGTCTTCAGCCTGGTCTCTGTTGACCTTAGAGCCTTCTCTGACCACTGCTTGCAGCTGATTGTGGCAACCAGTGGTTTACGCTGTGGGCCGACTGTTTTACTGGGGATGAATTTTAATTGGCGATAGTATAGTTTACTGGCTCACCAGATGCGCAGTAGCAAGCATCGCCCAAAACCCTCCCCCGTTGTGGTACGTCACTAGGAAGTATTCAATACTCATCTGGTGTGAATGAATATTTATTATGTTTCCGAACTGTACGATGCCACAATTTTTTTTAGAAGTATGCCTGTAATCATATTTAGATCTGTATATTTATAGTACACCTTTATTATCTCGCTTAGTACGAACAGCTGGATGTTAGGATCACCTTGGTTTGGGTCCTATTGACTGTAACCTTATTATTGCTAAATTGTATACGTGGACAGTAACTACTGACTTTTGAGTGCATTAGTTAAGGTCATACTGCGAGCATAATACACTGCTGAAAGTGCTGCTTTGTTTCTTTGCATATGTTAGGGCACACTTTTTGTAGACATCGATGTTCTAGTTTATGCAGACTATGCTGGTAACACAAACATTTAGAACAATTAGAAGGTAGTGGCTGGTAAGCTGCTCAGTGATGCATGTGGAACTTGCAGGCATAAATCAGTTTTATGGGACGGTGGGGAAAGATTTTAATTCTGGTTAAGTAGGACTGCCATGATGTCTTTCTATTAGGTGGGGAAGGACAACGAGAGCTTACTGCACATATTAACGTTCTGCTGTATAGCCATGTGATAATGCAGATTTGGTCAGAAAAAATTCATTTTGTCAATACAGGTTTCATTTAGGTTCAGTATGTAGTGGGATGTACAGTTTCCCAACTGCATAGGATTGTGGGTGACTGTCTCATATGAAAAACATTGCTTTAATTTCTAACTGGGGAGTAAAGAACTTTTGATAACTTGTTTAGATGAAACTGCACTAAAACTCTGCATGTGATTTTTTTTAATTATTTGTATGCATGACGTCACTGCCTAATATGAATTGTATGTCAATCATGCCTCATTTCATATGCATTTTTTCATGCCAATCACCGGAGCCACGCCCACTCCTGCGCAGAACTGAAGGTGAGCCAGTACACTACACTATCGCCTTTTAATTCCTACATGTATGATCTTAATTTCTATCTGGGGCAAGAGCTTGCAAACACCAGGTTCAAAGTTGACACACTACCAAATGCCTTACAATTGTAACTAGAGTGCATGTTTATCCCCCTTTCTGCTCCAATCTCCAGGATTCCTTCTTCCTTCTCCAGGGCAATACTCGCCTGTCACATTGCAAGCTGTATTCTTGCTCATATTTACATGTACAGACTGCACCACACAGACCATCATTTCGAACATAACTGCAATACCTAAACCAGACCACTGTCATATGCATAACATTCTCCATTAAAACAATATGACCACCACCACTTTTCAGTGGAAGGCAGAAATCAGTATGAAGTCTTAGAATGACAGCTTCAGAGTTTTTAAACAAAGATAAGACAATACAATTCCTAATGCTACTCTTGGTCATTCGCATTAATCTGCCTCATCTTCATGATCTTTAGTTATAAATAATACAGCACCATATATCTGGTCCATACCTCTCAAGTGCACCTCATTATGAGGAACGTTCTTCTTTTGGGATTTTTAAAAAGGTCATGATCCTCAAAGTTCCACTAAAGGGTCTGTCACACATGCAGTGTGTTAATTTTTTTATGGATATCCATGGTAAATAGAAATTAATTGTATTACTTCATTAAAAGAATTATTTCATACGTAAAAATATCACACTTTAACCATTCCTATGAGCTTCTTAGGTTAAGTTGTTAGTAAGTGCTTCACATTTTGCCCATTTGTTCCACATTATGCGAAGTAGTGTTCCTCGATGGAAGGTTGAGAGCTATGATCTGGTCACTAAAGCTCCACATACTGTTTAAAAAAAAGAAAATGGCACGCACAAGCAATAAAGTGCACTGTGTAATCACAGTTGCTGGACAGAAGCTGCCTGAACGCCTACTTTAACACTACTCAATCTGCTTATCAACATCTCCAGCCAACGTACAGAATAAGTGAAGTGACTGCAAGCATTCTGAATGCATTTTTTTTTCAGCTACCAAAGACAGTCCAGCGGTCTGCTTCTCCACTTTACTGGCTAACAAATTGGTAAAACTCATAAATGTCACCAGTAAATAACGTATCACTAACTAATGTAGAATTTCTTACAGATTCTGTAAAGCAGCATGCACTGGGAAGAAAACGCAACTCTGATCATAAAACCCTTCCTCTTTAGCCCCTACAAGCACCTCGTATTACTTACTTACTGTGCGTTAACAAAACAGCTACCTACCTCCACTGATCTCTTACTTACCCTAAAGCTATGGTAGGTGTCACCACCTGCAGAGCTCGCTGGCAAACAGCTGGAGTCCAACGAACACTTTGCATCATCGTCAGTTTTCCTTTTCTGTTTCTTAACTTTCTGAAGATCACAAAGCTACTAACAGTCTATTACCTACAACCTCCAGCAACGGACAGTTACAGACAGGGAAAGGTCATGTTCGCGTCCCGGAAGAGATAAATAACGACGTTTTTCTGCACTACGTAATGGCTGTGAGTTCTGGGACTTGTAGTCCACGCGTGTTTGCTTTATTTCCCATTGACCTTGCTTGCTAAGGGAATACTGCTGTTGGGCATAACTGTCATGTGTACTTCATTCGGAGGAATGTTCTTCATTTTTAGTCTGAAAAGGTCAAAGTTCCTGGAACTTTCTCATTAAAAGAGTCTGTCACACATTCAGACTTAAGATTTTTTTTTTACAGAAATCTATGGCAATTTTATTTATTATTTATTTTATTTTACATTTGTTGACCAGGAAAGTCCGACTGGACACAGATCCATTTTCAGCGGAGGCCCGGGGAGAAAAGCTCCAAAAAGTCCTTACATTCAATAAATATTCTATACTAAATGGTTAGTATTAGTTAGGATAGCAAGTAGTGCTGAAACATTTTAATTCATCAAAAGAACTTTTCATAAGTATAAAGTAGCACATTTTAACCGTCGTGTGAACTTCCTAGTTGAAGTTGTTACTGAGCTGTTAGCAAATGTTCCACGTTTGTCCATTTGTTCCCCATCATGAGAGGCAGTGTTCCTCATTTTGGAGAGGGAAGGTTGACAACTATGCTGTTTGATTTTTATTTTTTACATAATATTCCCTGGCTATCTGACATTGAGAATTAAATGAAGATCTGCTTTAGGAAGGGTAGGAGCGATAATCGGTAAAACAAAAGGTTATATCTGCTCCAAGTTTTTCTGGTATGATTAGCTGTTGGTTGCCACACAAGAGAGAAGGATCGGGCATAATTGTCTGAAACGCACCTCAACCATTTGCCTAAATTGTTTTGAGAACACGGTAGAGTTGCCACTTTTTCAAATAACCAAACTGGGATATTTTTAATTAAATGTAAGATTTTGCAAGACGCACCATACCTATAATCAATAAAAGAAGCTGACTTCTTTTTTTGCCAACTTAAAAAGTCGCGCTTGTAGAATCTGAGTTTTTCATGTTGTTTATATAATATTCAACAAGTGTTTCAGATGTAAATACATGTTTTATACTACTATTACGGTACATTTAATATTTTGTGTCTTAAAATCTTGGGACATTTACAATTTTTCCCCGTAAGATACAACTGCCCAGTTAAGAACTGTCCTGCGTAAAGAGGGACAGGTGGAAACCGTAGTATAAGATGGTCACGCCAGCTGCGTGAGTTTCAGAATGAAGAGAGCATGACAAAGTGCTCAGACAGGCTGTATTTACCGTTACTTCCGTTTGGAAGGGGTGGAGAATTACAGAGTTAACCGTAAATATAGACTGCTGTCAGGGGTGCTGGAAGATGCTGAAGGGTGGGAGGCAAAGGGCAGGTTTTTATCTGCTTACTTCCATAACAGAATCATAACAGGAGGCATATAGTGTAAATATGCATTACATTTGGAATTACTGCTCAAAAATTTCATAAAATGTACAAATTAAGCTATCGTTGCATCTGCATGGTATGTGATCCGGAAGCCATATATTTACGTTAAATAGGAAAGTGCAGTAGTGCTCAAACTTGCTTACCACTGTAACACACAGAGAAGCTACCACAGAAGAGTGGTGTGAAGCTGATGGACATGCCATTCATACTGTGAAACACGTAATTAGGAAAAAGTCCAAATGAAGTGTCTTAACAGCTTCCCAAGACTCTTTCATTGTGACCACTGATTGCTGTTAGTGCTCTACTGTCTGACTAGAGCTTAACAGTAGTAAGAAGTACTTAAAAGCTTCCTAAGCACCTTTCTGATGTCAGAAAGGTGCTTAACAAATGTGTCTTTCCCCAAATTCAAAATAAAGTTATAGTGATCCTTACACTATAAGTCATTATCTTTCAAAAATAAAACATAAGGATGCATCACAGAACATCTAGATCTTGGCAACGACCACAAGTCAGGTTGTAGAAGTGGAGTTTGGCACAAGCTTATTGCAGGCTTCTGCCCTGGACCCACCTGTTCTACAACTGTCCCTGCTCAGTAGTGTACACAGAAGGTTGCTGTAGCTTGTGTGTGTGGATGGTGAGGGCTGGGAACAGTGAGATTATTATTTCTTACATTCTCCTCACAATCAAACCTCAGAAGTATGCATAGACGTCACTATAACTTGTTTGGGATGGGTTAAGTGTGGTCATTATTTCTCTAATTTTCCTGACAATTAAAACTTAGAGGTACTATGTACAGAAGGTCACTGTGGCTTTTGTGTGGATGTGACAGTGTAGTCATTACTTCTTTAACTTTTCACACTATCATACCTCACAGGTATACACATAACATCACTATAGCTTGTATATGGATAGTGCACTATCTAGCAGCAACAGGCTGGAATACATAACTTTGATAATTCTTTTTTCTCACAATCACATATCAGAAGTGTATACAGGTGGTTAACTTTGTGAGGTAGAGATATGGAGACATATTGTGAATGGATGTCGGACATCCATTTAAAAGGACCCAATACCAACACCTGTTTGGCTGACACATTTGGGCTGATGCAGACAGATGGTCATCAGGTGTGCAAGACTGAAATCCCCTGGTAGGGGAATATTCCCTTTCCACGGGGATTGTGCAATCCGGGAGTTATTATATATGACTAGCAAGGGGTGTGGGGGTGCATGGGGACTGGTCCCCTGCAAAAAAAACTTGCTGTTGGTTTAGTCCATTCCTCATTTTGATGTTGACCAAAAAGGTACCATCACTGTGTCCTTTCTTTCTGGTGTCTGATATTCATTGTGAATATACGGTTTACTATCATAATGTCGGACCGGACTCGGTTGAACGCTGCTTACATCGACCTATGTCCGCGAAAGTTGACATTGCCGAATCCCTACATTGCCGAATTACGTCTTGAATGTGACCACGGAATGGGCTTTAACATGGGTCAATATAGGGACGAGATTTGTAATTTGGCAATGTCGGGTTCGATATTGTCACCATTCGACCCCCTGCATTTCATTGAAGTGGATTCGTCCGAGTCCACTTCAACATAATGATAGTAAACTGTGAATATACATCTGATCATCTGTGATCAACAAGTTAAAATATGTTACTATATTCTGGTTGTCAGATGTATACGCAGATGGTGGAAGCTGTCTTTTAGGGGTGGGATGAATAGGCAAGCATTGTGATGCGAGACACCAGTAACTTGAAATATATGACTGAGACAATTAATTCATTCACTTTCATCCCAATTTAATAACAGGAATACACAAAAGGTGAGTATTTTTTTTCTTTTGATAAGGAGACAGTATTTTGAGATATGATTCATGTGTTTTTGCCAGCTTTTGTCTTTTCAGTTTATTGGAAGCTACTTTGATCATTAAGCTTTGTGCACAACTTACTTCTTCCTTGAAAGAAAAAAATAAAACTGGATTTTTTAGTTAGTCATGATTTTTGTCCAGTCCATAACTGTAATAAAAGGCTGCGGAAAAAGCCTTAAAATGTACCTGCCATAATCTAGCATCCCATGGCTTTTGAGGTGCCTGCAGCTTCCAGATTATCAGCTTAATTCTGTTATTTTCTCCACAGTTATTACAGTGCACCCTTGGCCATTTATGGAGTGGTGAAAGGAAGGAGGAAGAAATTGAAGAGCAAGAATTAATTGTTTTCTTTAACTAATATTTTTGTTTAGGCTTAGGCCATCTTTGGCTCAAAAAAGAAAGCTCTAAAATGCTACTCAGAGCATCTGGAACCCAGTGGCTTCAGAGGAGGGGGCTGAGACTGCTGGCTTTATTTATTTCCCCCTTATTTATTATGGTGTAACTTTAGTCTTTTAGAATATATTGAAATAATGTAGGACAAATCTGAAGAGTTCAACAAAGTATAGGAAAACAAGGAGAAAAGTAATTTGAATGGTGTCACAAGATCAAAATGGGAGGAGAAAATAAGGGGCACAATGAGGGTATACAGGGAGGATAGTGGACAGCACGGACCCATGGAGTCCTTTTCCTAGGGTTTCATTTCACCAAAGACCAGAGTTAAAATATTCAGCACTACCAGAGACTGCCCCATTTAAGTACATCACACAGGTTATCAACAAGGTTTGTTACTCTCCATTAAACCTTTTATAACATTGTAACATCCAGATAAGAAAACCATGCATGATGCCTTGTTTTGTCAGATTTCTCATATACAACAATCCTTTTGACTTTGTCTTTATTTATTACTACACATCATATATCTGGTTTCATAATAGCGTTAAACATGCCCTTGTAGATACACTCCTCAAGTTGTTTAATTTAAGTTTAATTATGGGTTTTGTCCCTAATAAGTGGCATACTGCAGTGGCGATGCCTTTTATAAGACTAGCCTTACAACTAACCTGGGTTGTTAAAGTCCTGTCAGCTATAAAAGCCTCATCTGCAAAACCTTGTATTTTTTTTTTTATAACTAGCTCATAAACTGCGATATCAAGACTCTTGTTTGAGCTGACCCAAAAAGTTTTGCTTTGTGAAGGGTAGAATCTTTTCCATTTAACTAGTAAACTTCTTCAAAAGGGCTACAGAGGCTGTAAATAGCCACCCTGCAGTGCATGTGGTTTATCTTGAACTGGTGAAGAACAACAGCATCATTCCCCAGGTTGGCATTATACGGATGCTAATTGCTTTAAAAATCAACCTCATATGTGGTAAGATGGATAGCAAACTGGCTGAAAGACAGAGCCCAAGCAGTGCAGTTTACAGATGCCTCAACAGTAAGTCCGAATATGACCAGTGGTATTCCCTCGGGGCTCAGTGATGCAACAGCTTCTTTTTGATATTTACTTCTCTGATCTCCAAGTGAATTGCCAAAACCTCTAGCTAACAACGTTTATAGATGACTGCAAACTCGAGGCTGCTGTTAAGCCACAGTATGGCAACCAAACTCTTCTGAATGAACTCTCCCCAGTAAACCCTCGGGGTATTAAAATATCCTCAAACTAAATGCTAAAAAGTGTAGTATCACTTTTAGTAGACAACCCATCCCCTTATCATAGTGTACAGCCAAAACACGACTACAAAATTAAAAATTTGTCAGGAACCTAGTTACATGGGCTGATCGCTCCCTATTTTTTGACCATCATGTGACAATAGCTGTCAGGAAGTCCTTATATAGGCAACCTAATTGTTAAAGGAACATCTTCATGGTCTAAATGTGTAATCGTTCCCTTATACTCAGCATTGATCGGGATAATTTTTGCATACAATGCCCCCTTTGGGGTGTATATAATAATTGTATGAAGCAATTAACAAAACCCTAAAGGTTCCTAACCAAAAATATCACATGCCTAAAGTCCTTAAGCTTTGAAGATTTGCTGGAAGCCCTATCCCTTTATTCAGTGTCTTAAAAACTTGAGGGGACATATGTCTTGCTTGCTACATCATTAGAAACCCAGTTGTCCTGGACCTCTTGTTTCTCTGCAAGTCCAATATCTCCACCAATACCAGAACCAGGGATTGAAATCCTCACTAACAGAAAAATACTGCACAGTGGAGATGCATGCTTATAAAGCATCACCTCCCAAACCACTGGAATAAACTTCCCCTGCATGTTAAGCAGTGCAATTCACTATCTTATTTTAAACTTAAACTAGTGACTGGATGGGTATCCAGAAATTTATTCTGGGTTTTACTGATATGGTCTTCCTGGAAAATGGAAGTGCTGCTTGAGGGAGAGTACTGGCAAAGTGTGAATGGTCAAAAGATTTGTAGGCCTTGGAATATCTATGAATTCATGAATTGCACCAATAATGATTCAGAATAGCATAAAGTGTGTATAAGAGAATGAATGAATAAATCATTAAATACACCAAAATGATTACTACATTGGAAGTCAGTCTAACTCCAGTGAAATGTATCTCTGTGGTGGTAAATTCTGCCTAAAACAGGCTATTAGCCAGGAGATCCAAAGCCTATCATGGTACTCTGTGGGTGAAAGGCAATACAATATGCAGGTCTGTGCCATCCTATGGAAACTAAACATACCTCTTAACTGTACGAGGTATGCATAAGAATGTAATGTCTTTTTGTACTTGTATAAATTATCTTTACTGCTGTTGATCTCAGGTGGTGGTTGAAAATGATCAATGGACTAACCCACTTACCTGCTAAACAAACAGCAATCCATAAATAAACTGTCCAGAATTTTGCAGAATATCCCTGATTTTGCCTCATATTTTGACGTGTCTCTTGGAAAGTGTTGGATTTTATGGTAACTAACTCAGGATCATACCTCTCAACTCTTTAGAATTTCACAGAATGTCCAGATTTTTTCCTCATATTTTTGATCTGTTCTTCACAAAATTTGTGGTTTTCTGGCAAATCAATGAGGGCTATGCCCACTAAATAATGAGACATTTGAGTCTGAGACTTCATATCCTTCAGAAAATGCATGCTAATGCAAAATCTGTTATTCTAGCAGCTTTCTTAAGTTTATAAGAATAGTATTGAAAATCTGACCCTGATGTTAACCGTTAGCTCACATTATTTTTGGCTTTGTCCAGAATTGTTAAGAAAAAGTTGAGAGGTATGCAGATGATTAGAGTCAGTCACTAATGCCAGACATTGAAGTTTCATGCATCTATTAATTAGGAAATGCATGTTGATGCAAAACCTGTTTTATTAAAATTTTACATGAATAAGTAATGTTTAAAAATTGTCATAGGTTTTGATCCTTCATTGCCCTGTTGTTTTTGGGTTTGTCCAAAGTTCTTGATGAAAGAAGTTGACGGTATGCCTCAGAAACACTCGCACAGGCTTTTCCATAGTAACTGTGAGCTTGGGAAGCCAGAAAAAGATGATTATCAAACAAATCATTTATTTTCTGTCTGCCTGACCTTGCTATTACCTTAGAAATACCAGTGCAAATATTTCTGTGTAATCATTATTCTGGCAGCAGTTTCAGGGCATATTGGACAGCTGTTGAAAGTGTGTGTGTGTGTGTGGGGGGGGGGGTCTTGCCCCCCATCACTCTATGGCTCTGGCAGTCATGTCTGCTGATAAACCTTTTAGTGACTAGTAATGTGCATACCTCTCAACTTCTTAATGCAAGAAATCCGCAAAGCCTAAAATAATGGAATGGAGGCCCAAAAATAAGGACAGATTTTAAATATTCCTCTGATAAACTTAGAAATTTGGAAGAATAACAGGATTTGTATTAACTTGCATTATCTGAAGAATATTAAGTCTGAAAAGTAAATGTATGTCATTATTTAATAAATTCATTTCTTAAGTGATTTGCCAGAAAACCACACATTTAATGAGAAACAAACCAAAAATATGAGGCAAAAAATCTGGACAGCTGAGAGACATGGTAATATGAACTTCATAAGCTACACTATCTACTTCTGGGAGTAGGTATAATAAAATGAAGCCAGTCAGCTAGCTGCCTTACTGCAGTAACTGGACGGCTTGGTTGGAATGTTCATTAAGTAATATCTCTCAGCTGTCACTGATTTTAGCTCAAAATGTTACTCTGTTCCTCCTGTCTTTTTTTTTTTTTTTTTTGAGAAAATGTGAGTAATTACTATCATCAATTGTCTGTAAGAGAATAAAGTGGTTTATCACTGTTACCTAACTATTCACGTATATGTAATCTCCTCTGCCTAATAATAACCTGAAGGTGCTGTCACACCAGTCTGAGTTTATTTTTCAACCAAGGCTTCCTCATCTCGCAGTGCCGTACACTTCATTGCCATATGGCCGTAACAAAAATGCATTCACAACCAATATACATTTCCTTTGCCTTGTACACAGATATTGAAGATGTTTATATTTCGCAGTCTTCTTACAGAGGGTTTCCAATTTGGTCTTCAGGCCACTATGAATCAAAAGTTCAAGCGAGGAGAATACATTGGATTTGTTTGAGATGCTCCTGCCATTGTCAGCGATGTTAATATGAAGACACACCAGGATGCACAGAAGCAACCTCTTCCCCTGATGTGGCAGCTGACCTTATAATACCAGAACTCTTAATTTTGAAGAAATAAAAGTTCTTACAGTTCAAGTTCTGAAGAAAATGAGATTAAAACACACACACACACACACACACACACACACACACACACACACACGCACGCACGCACACACGCACACACACACACACACACACACACACACACACACACACACACACACACACACAAACACACACTCACGTGCGTGCGCATGCGCACATGCTCACACACTGTAATGATCATCAGGCTACTCCCCCCGCACTCTCTGATAGGGTTACAAGGCAGTTAAATCTTTGTAAAGCAGGGGAGCAGAAGCTCCTTGCTGGATGTGTGTTGCTCTATTTCACTGACATTAAGTCAGCAATGTCTATCAGAGTTTCAGTTTGTATACTTTGACCTTCTTAAATTTATTAATGTTCAATCAAGAGGTACAAAATTAAAAACAGGCCAACACTTAACTGACAACCCCATTGTTATGTTAATCAATATGGCAACACCAAGAACTGCACAAAGTAAGATGGTGTGTCCTGAAGTAAACAATCACCCCATTGTTTGGGACACTGATTTAAGATAGTTTAAAATGAAATTCTATTTTCATGAACTGAAAATTTTACCAGTGGTAATTAAGTGTAATTTCCAGTCATTACTGTGATCCCATTATAAAATTTTCCTTTCACCTGTAAATATACACAATTAGAACATATTATAACTGCATAATACCCACTTAAGAAAACTTACATTTCCATGTAGTAAAGCTTTAGAAAAATAGTTAATACCTTAAGTAGATCCTTATTTGTTTATTCCTCAGACAGCTACTCATTTATAAATTAATTAACTGCATTCACTCTTTTATTATAATAAGTTTTTAGATGCCTTTTTTGTGACAGATCTTTTATTCAGAAACCTATTGCAAGGTTCTACACATGCGATCTTCCTAACCTCTGAATTTTGAACTAGACTCCCTACTTTACTCCCGAAAGAAGGCCTTGGCTACATGAATACTCCTTCCATTTGACTCATATCTTCTTCCCTTTATTTATCACTGTTACATAACTATTCATGTACATATAATTTCTTCTACTAAATAATGGTCTGAAGGCACTGTCACACCAGTATGAGTTTGTTTTTCAACCAAGGCTTCCTCATCTCACAGTGCAGTACCCTTTTTTGCATTTCTACATACCTGTGTCATATCCCTCATCCTGCATCTTTTCTAAGCTAAAGAATCTGCCCTTTAAATCATTCAGCCTTTGAATTTGTACAGATTGTTCATTGTCAAGTATGCCTCCTAAATAAACATTGACATGACCCAATATTCCTTATTAGTTGTACACCTTTGTAGCTGAACTCTATACTCCAGATAAGACAGAAACAATACATTATTACAAAGCAGTTACAGCACTTCTGTCACCTAAGACTGTACCTCCCCATGCACTACCTTTCACCACTCATCCATTTGCTTTGCTGATGGTTATCTTATTTTACTCAAAATCATTATATGGGAAAATGGGGTTATGGATGGATGGATGGATGGATTTAGCCTTCATGTGATAATGATTTAGCTTTCATGTGATAATGATTCCAGGTTTGTTTTCCTTAATAGTCTTGTTTGTTCTTGCCCATCTAACAACTATACTCTTCCTGTAGTGTATGTCACTAAATAAATTACTTGACATTTTTGCATTCATTTCATTTGACACTTTGCTTATTTCCATGATAATTTTAAGTCCTCCTGCAGCACACAAACTCCTCATGTAATGTTGTAACCTCCTCAAATAGATCCCTATTCCCACATCCTGTAATACAGGCACCTTGAAGTGCTGGCCCTAGTACAGACCCTTGTGGTATTTAACTTATCATTCCCTTCAATAAGGTCCATCTTGCAGGCAACCTTTGTGCTCCAGCAAATAACCCTTTCTGAATATGCCTTGTTAATTTTATTCCAGTTCCTACACTTTTATTTTACTTCCAGTTTCTTTTGTGGTACTGTGTCAGAAGCTTTAATGAAATTAGACTGTGTGACACTGTCTTATTTTGTTTTATCCAACACCCTTTCTATGCAGTTATGAAAACTGGGCTACCATGCATATCCTCTTTAAAATCATGCCCACTAATGTCCCATAGACCTTCATTCTACAATAATAACAAAAATGCCTCAACTTTAAGTGTTGCTTCTACAACTTCACCTAAAACAGTCATTAAGTTAACTATCTATAATAATCAGGTATTTTCATCAGTTTTCCTTTAAACATTATTACTGAAGCCATTGTCCTATACTTGCTTTTCACTCTTGTGTCTGATAAGAATGAAAATTATTTTCTTATCTAACATAAATAATGTCAGGAAAACATGGGTCTTACTGGTACAGGCATAGGATTTATCTGTTAATTGGTAAGTAAGTATGTATATCATGAACCATTAACAGTACATGTGATATAGCTATGAGTATCTGTATAAACATAAACATATATTTATTTATTTATTTGCCTTTGTTTACTGGGAGAGTCTGACTGGGTTTTACATAACCCCTTTTCAGTGGATGCCCAGGGAGAAAAGCTCCACAAAGCAAAAACATAGTAACATCCGTTCATTGTTGCTTAGGTTAATTTAATTAAATGTGTTTCTGGTGTAAGCATATGGCATAGAGTACATTTGACATAGTAAATACATACTTGCATTCTTTGACATACATGTTGACCTAATTCCATCACCATAACAGTGATATGTATCATCCCAGTAAGCTACTGGTGATTAATGGTTTACTATACTAGTAGTAGTATCTGACAACTTAATAGATAGATCCAAGTATGAAAAGTTAAATAGATAGTGTCATTTAGCTAGAGGAAGAACTACATATGACTAGAGCTAGAACTAATGATAGGGATTCACGAGAAAGGGGGAGTTCTTAAGAATATTTCTTAAGAAGAGTTTTAGGAATGGAAGGGCAGCTGATGGTGGAGACAAGGCACATTACTATAATGTGGTTGTTAGTATTTAGGCTTTAGTGGAGAGAGAATGAAGGATAGCAACAGTTATGGTTTACCCTGGTGATGAAAGATAGTAACAGTTATGGTTTACCCTGGTGATGAAAGATAGTAACAGTTATGGTTTACCCTGGTGGGATGTATGGGCAAAGCTACAATTCTCTTAGAAACTGTTTCAGGTAAGGTTTGAATTGTGAGACTTTGTCTACCTGTCTGAGGGGGTGGGGCAGATTATTCCATAGCTTGGAGACATAATTTGAGTAAAGTGAGTGTTCAGAGCTGTTGTTTGATTTGGAGGTGGTTGTTGAGGCTGGTGTGCAGGCTTTTGGGAAGGGAGTAGTGTTTTGGGATGTTCTTTAGTGATGGGCAATTATCTGGTTTATTAATGAGTCTGTATGCAGTAAGTATTTGATTGCATGTGAGATGTTGTGGTAGTTGTAGCCAGTCTACTTTATTTAAAGATTCACAATGGTGTGGTTGATTGTTATGCTTCACAGCATATTTTACAACCTTGTTGTAACATGTCTCTAATTTTGATTTTTAAGTAGCTTGAAGGTTTACAAGTACTGGTCAGGCATACAGTAGGGTTGGTAGGAGATATGTGGAAGCTGTGATATTTGCTGAGGCTGTGAGGTAATGATCGTCTCTATATAGGAGGCCCAGTTTTTGGTTGGTGTTTTTTTTGATAATTTCTTGCATGTGCTGGTCATATTTTAGGTTGCTATCAAGCTGATGCCAAGTAATTTTGTGTGTGGTACGATTTCTATTTGTGTATTTTTAGCTGCCATGATTGTGAAATCATTCATTTGTTGGCTAGTTGTTTTGAGGAGAAAATCATCAGTTTACTTTTGGGTTTAGTAGTAGGTTTGAGATCCAGAGCCAGGATTCTACAGAAGATAAGGATTCTTGGGTAAGTTGTTGTAGCATATCTAAGGTAGAGGCATAGCAGGTGAGGGTGATGTCATCCGCGTACTGAACTATGGAGGCCTGTTTGGTTACAGTATGTAGGTTGTTTATGAAAATATGAAATAGTTGGGGGGGCCAGTATGGAGCCCTGGGGACAAGGACAGTGATAGGTAGAAATGATGAGAATTCTGTTTACCATTTTACTGCTGGTTATCTGTTTTTAAGGTAGCTGTGGAACCAGGATAGAAAGACCAAAAGATGCTAGTTCAGTTAATAGTTTATGATGGGAAGCAGGGTCAAAAGCTTTTGATAATATCCTACATATTTCTAGATCTATGTTTCCATTGTTTCTATGGACATTAATAGTGTTGGTGAAACTATGTAGGGCTGTAGTGGTAATATGGTTGGGGCAGAAACAATGTTCTGTGGGTGTAAGGCAATTATTATTTAAGATGTGTTTGAGTAAATGAGTATGAATGCATTTTTCAATGATTTTTGATAATGGAGGTAGTATAACACTGAGGCAGTAGTTTGTTATGTCCCTAGAGTTTCCACCTTTGTGCAGGGGGATAATGTAGAATGTTTTCCATTGTGAGGGGACATAGTTTTCTTTAATGGACTGATTGATTAGGATGGAGACTGGGTAGGCGAGGGCATCAGATGGCAGTTTGATATATTCATTTGGTAGGTTGTCAACAGCTAGAGTAGTAGGCTTTATTCTGCAGAGGAGATTTCTGATGACTGTGGTGGGGACTGGTTGCAGAGTAAAAGTAGGGAACAGATTGTTAATTTATAAGGGAATAGTAAGATGGTAATTAGTATCTTTGATAAAGGAGAGAACTATATCAATGAAGTAAGAGTTAAATTGGATTGCAATAGAGTTTGTTAGTTATAGGGGCTGGGGTGATTGTTTGACCTGGTCGCAGAAGGTTTTTTAAGGATCAACAGAACTGTTTAGGATTTTTTATTGTGTGTTGTATGGTAGTGTAACAATTTGTTTTGTCTGATTTGATTTGGTATTGTGCTTTGTTTCTTAGTTGTTTGTAATATTGCAAGCATGATACAGTTAATTCCTTTTTCCATTTTTTCTAAGCTTTGTCCCTTAATAGCATAGTTGGTTTGGTGGCTTTGGTTAACCATGGGGCTGGGTTTCATTTTATATGTTTATTGCATACTGGTGCTAGGGAATTAAGAGTAGTGAGAAAGATTGAGTTGAGTATACTTACTCCATCATCAGGAGTAGGGTTTTTAGCATATTCCAGTCATAATGTTTTAGGTGGGATACAAAGGTTTTTTTATTAAAGGTAGTAAGTCTGCAGACTTGATTGTAGCAGGGTTACTTGATGATATTGCATGGTTGTCACAGGGTAAATGTTGGGAGGTGATCACCAAAGGTATTTGGTAGACAGCCTGAGTCAATTATATAGTTAGCAATTGTTTATTATCTTTTTTGTCAAGCCTTGTAGGGGGCAGATGTAAGTTAAGTGAAGCTGTAAAGATTTAGGGGAGGGTAATCCGGATGAATAATTTAATTTTAGCCAATCAATATTTAAGTTCCCTAGTATGATAGTTTCAAGGTTGATCTTGTCAGATACGCAGGAGAGAAAATATTCTGTGGTACTGATGTTATTTCCAGGAGGTATGTGGATGGCTCAAACACACAGAGTTTTAATGATGTTGAGTTTTAGGTAAGAGACTTATTTTAGCTTTGTTAAATTTTGGAATGGTATGGGGTAAGGAGATAGGTGCAATGTATCAGGATATTTATTTTATTTATTTATGACATTTGTTTACAGAAAAGTCTACTGGGCTGAACAGAGCCCATTTTCAGTGAAGGCCCGGGGAGAAAAGCTCCAGTACAGTAATACAATAAGTAAATTTTAGTACCGAGGTAGCTACCACAAGGTAGTTACAATATTTACAAGAATTATAACAATGCATACAAAGGCAAAAAAGGGACTACTATACAAACAATGGGAATAAAGTGATACAACTTGAAAAACTGCAAAATGTAGGCATAAAATGCAAGAAAAGACAAAAACATGTGATTTTAAATGAAGCAAAAATCATCAGCTCAAGCATAAGAGAAAATATCAAGAAAAAAAGCTAGGTTTATCAGGTTATGTGTGGAGTGGCTGTGGGTTCTAAATATGAATAATCGAGGAGAGAAGATAAAGAAAACAGCTCAGATGGTGTAGAGGTATGTTGCTGTGATTGTAGTGCACAAGGTCCTGGGTTCAAGACTTGTAAATGATTATTTTTTTCAAGGTTGACAGCTGTGGTCAGAAAGTCCTTCTATGTGGCACATCTCATTACCAAGGGTTTTGCATCCAGAAAGAAAGAGGTCATCATTTCTCTCTACTTTTCCCTCATTAGACCAATCATAGAGTATAATGCCCCATTTGGCATGTACCTGATTAGACACCTGCAACAGCTGAAGGGGCCACAAAAGTACCTCATGAAGAGGATCCTAGGTGTTAAACACATGTCCTACATGGACAGACTCAAAAAACTCCAGCTATTATCTATCTCATATTGTCTACTAAGAGGCGATCTCTGCTTGATTTACAAAGCCGTGTCTGACCCAGCTCTGTTGGAAAAGCTACATCTGAAGAAATCCCAACCCCTCTGCACCACATGCTCCAGAAACCTCAACCTCATTACCACAATCAACAAAACATGTTGGAGGGACAGGTTCATAACCCAGAGATTGCCCATGCTCTGGAATTGACTTCCCATATATTCAAGCAGAGCACCTTAGTAGCCCTCTTCAAGATAAATCTTGATAAGTGGATGGGAAATAGAAAGTTCACCCCGGGGATCACTCCAGTGGCTCTACTTGATAAAAGCACTGGGAACTAATGACGGGTGGCACAATGCTAGGGCACTTCTATGGGCTAGGCTTGTAAAGGCCCCAGGGCCATTAGCTTAGTACACACCTATGAACCTATGAACCTATGAAAAGAGAAAAAGGAAAAAAGAGGTTATATGACATTAAAGTTAGTGGGAAGTATGGAAGATTTAGTAATGGTTGATATGGCATCAAGGTCCCAAGTATGGACAGGTGGTAGGAATGTTAAGAAGAGAAATACTGGGTCTGAGTATGGGGGAGAGAGAGTTAGGTGATAGCATTAGACAAGGTGGAACAACTGCAGATCCATTTGGAGAGAAGGTGCTTTTGGAGGGCAGTTTTGAATTTGGTGGGATGTTGCTCAGAGTGTGTGGAGGAGAGGAGGCTGTTCCAATGTCTGGCCATAGTCCAGGAGTAAAGGAGTTTACCTACTGGTAGGTTAGGTTTGTGGACTTGTGGTAGGTGTTGGTTTTCTGAGTGTAATGACCTAATGAAGGAGTAAGGGGAAAATAAGGAGCTGAGGGCAGGGCAGTCTTGTGGTTTATAAATTAGTCTGTGAGAGGTAGTTAGTTGAAGGTATAGCAGGAAGTGTGGGAATTCAAGCCAGTGGAGATTTCTTAAGGCTATACAGTGATGGGTAGAATGATGACAGTTAGTAGCAAATTTGGCAATTTTATTGTAACAGGATTCTAATTTTAGTTTTAGAGAGGACTGCAGATCAGTTAATAAAAGAGCACAGTAGGTTAGACAAGAAAGTAGGTAAGAGAGAGCTAAGGCTTGTTTAGTTGAAGGGGAGAAGAATTTATAATGCCTGTAAAGGAGGCCGAGTTTTTTGTGGGTTTAAAGAGATATTGGATTGGATATGCACAGTAAATCAAATTTTAGATTGTCATTATTATGACCCCTAAGAGTTTAGTATTAGCTACAAGTTCAATTTTTATTGAATTCAATGAGAGAATGTTAAAGTCTTGACCATTGATAGAGGTATTTTTTTGGGGTAAACAACATAAGCTTGTTTTTTTTTTTTTTGGCATTTAAGGACAGGTAATTTTGGTGGTGCCAGGATTCAACAGTAGAGAAAGCCGTTTGGGTCATTTGGTGAAGTATAACAGGGGTGGGTGCAGAGCAGACTATGGTCAAGTCGTCTACATATTGGACTAGAGTGGAGTGAGGTAAAGCTTGGTGTAAGATGTTAATGAAAATGTTAAACAGAAGGGGACCAATTATTGAACCTTGTGGGATGCCAGTGGGGTTGTGAAGGAAGGGAGAGATGGAGTGCTGCCATTTAACGGCATGTTATCTGTTACTGAGGTAACTGAGGATATATTATTGCTATTCATCATCTTTTTTATTTTCTTGGTCTTGTGTAAGACTATTGTATCCTGGGGGCAGTATTTCACTGTCATTAATTTTGAGTTTTAACCAGGCTTCCATGACTACTAATATGTCAGAGAAGTGTAAGGCCAGATGAGCATGTAGAGTAGGTAATTTGTAATTAATTAATTTATTATTTATTTATTTTATTTATTTTATATTTGTTGGCCAGGATTGTCCGACTGAGCTGAAGAGCCCTTTTTCAGTGGAGGCCCGGGAAGAAAAGCTCCAACATATTATACAATTTTCATTATAAATTAGCATTAAACAGCAATGTTACAGGATTATTACAAGGCATTAAGTAGCAATATAATATTATACAGTGTCAATAATCAATAGTACAGCATAACTATTTCAAGATGTATAAAAAGAAATATGTCATTAAGATGATTATAGTTTTTGGGGTAAATGGTTACAAAAACCCATTTTTATCATAATGTAGTTGCGTGAAGGCAAGACAATTACAATAGAATGTTTCTCTGAGGCATTTTGCTTAATAGATTTTAGAAGACAGTAGAAATAGTAGTTAAGGAAGATTAGAGAGAGCTAGTGAGAAGAGTGAGTTAAGGGCAGAAAGTGGATTAAGGTATGAGAAGTAGGGGGATGTTAAGGAGGGAGAGTGCAGTGGCAGGGCCAGTGACTTTTAAAGTGCTCTTTGGTGGCTGTCTTAAATTGTTGAGGATGTGTAAGGGTTCTGATTTCTAGTGGGGGCCTATTCCAGGCAATAGTGGGGTGATAGCTGTACATGTTGCATCCAAATTTAGCCTTTGGTTTGTAGATTTGTAGTAGGTCTTGGTTAGAGCTTCGGAGAGGTCTGGAGGGAGAATAATGGGAGATGAGAGGGGATAGTGCTGGGCAGTAGGAAAGCTGGTATAGGATAGAATGGATGATCTGGAGCTGAGAGAGAAGAAGCTGGTGGGGTAATTCAAGCCAGTTTAGGTGTTTTAGAGAGAGACAGTGATGGGATTTATAGGTTTGTTGGGCAGCAAATCTAGCTACCTTGTTGTAGGTAGATTCGAGTTTGGTCAGGAGTGGTGAGTTAAGATTTGTGAGAATTTGAGAATTGTACATTAGACTGGGTAGAAGGTAGGTAAAAGAGAGAGTGATCTTGGCTTCAGAGGTACGGAATTTCTTGTTACGGTAAAGGAGCTCTAGTTTTGAATGAGTCTATTTGATACAGTTATTAACATGCAAGTTAAATTTAAGCTGATCGTCAATGGTTACACCTAAGAGCATAGTACTGGATACTACCTAAATGGGAGTATTATTAAGGGACTGTATGGAGAAGGAGGGTTTAATATTGTTGAACTTTTTAGATAGGAAGAATAACAGCTTTGCTTTAACTAAGTTAAAAGATGCCTGAGTAGCTGAGAAGAGTTTAACGGGAGAGTTGGCTGTGGGGATGACTGTAGAGTCATCTGCATATTGCACTAAAGATAACTGAGGACAGGAGGTATAGAGCTGATTAGTAAAGATGTTAAAAAGTAAAAGTCCTAGGACAGACCCTTGAGGTACACCCATTTTTACAGGGAGAGGAGGGGAGATTTCAGAGTGCCATCTCACTGATTGAGATCTATCAGTGAGGTAGCTGGAGAACCATGCAACAGTATCAGAGGAGAAGTTGAGTTTATGCAGTTTGTGCAGCAGAAGAGAGTGTGTGACAGTGTTGAAAGCTTTTGAGAGGTCCAAGAATAGGCAAGAAATATGTTTATGGTCATCTATGGATATAGAGACAGTGTTTAGGAAAGATAATAGAGCTGTAGTGGTGCTATGTTTTGGTCTGAAGCCATGTTGAGTGGGTGTAAGCGGATTTTCCTGTATTAGATACTGCATAACTTGTTTATAAATACATTTTTCTAGTACTTTAGAGAGAGGGGAGAGGATAGTGATAGGTCTAAAGTTGGAGATATCAGAGGAGTTACCTCCTTTGCGTATAGGTAGAGTATAGCATTGTTTCCAGATGGAAGGGACTTTAGATTTAGAGACAGAGTGATTAATTTGGACAGATACAAGGAGAGCAAGAGAGTCAGCTGCTAGTAGAAGAAAAGTGGAAGGAATATTGTCAGCTGATGCTGAGCATGGTTTAATTTAGAGAGAGTTTTGATGTAGCTAGTAGGTACAGGTTTGAGGGAGAAGGTATTTGAGGAAATAGTATTAGGAGTAGGTTCAGAAAAGTTGGAGATGTTAGTATTAGAGTTTGGGATAGGGTTCAGTAGCTTAGATATTGAATCGATAAAATAGGTATTGAAGATAGTGGCAGCTTCTTCAGATGTCTTGTCTGGGCATGGATTGGGGGAGCTAAGATTACCAGGATGTAATATTTGGTTAATAGAGTTCCAGAATATTTTAGGATTAGATTTTAATGCTTGTTAGGTTTATGTTATGTAAGAGGAGGGAACATTTTGTGTTTGTGGAGGTTGGCTTTGCTTGCATAAGTTGCTGATGGGTGTGAGTTGGACTGTGGTTTGGGTGAGTTCCCACCAAGTGTGAGTAGAATTGAGAAAGGCTGTTGGTGTGGAGGAGTTTTGAGTTTGTGTTTTTGTTTGATACTCAGTTTTTGAAGTATGGGGTTGAAGAGCTGGTATCTAAGTCTGTAGAGGTGGGGGGTACTTATGTTATAGATATTTGGGGCTATGTAGTGTGTATAATGAGTTTGATTGTGAGAGGGTGTGTGGATTCTATGTGTTGTATAGTGCAGTGGGATGTCAGAATGGTATTGTGTTAGGTGTGTGCATGTGTATAAGAATAGTACTGTCAGTGTGTACTGTTGAAACATTTTGTACGTCTAGGGTGGGTGGAGTGTGCATTGTTTATTTACTTATTTACATTTATTTGTCTTTGTTGATTGGGAAAAGTCTGACTGGGCAAAACCCATTTTCAGAGGAGGCCTGGGAAGAAAAGCTCTACATTTAAGTTGCACATGATGTCCAGTAATAATTGCAAGGTAAAAACATCTATATGTGAACTTATTTACATAATTTTTAAATATTTTAAAATATTTCTTACGTGAACATAACATTTTAACATAAAAAGGAGAGAAATTAGCATAAACTGGCTAATTATTGAATATAGAACATACAATAATAATTAATGTATTTATAACAATGGCTGCACGTTTTCTATTTGTTTTAACTTTGTGGGGATTTCATTCCAGAGTTTTGACACATAATGAGGTTAGAGAGACTCTTTTAAAATTTTTTTTTTGTTTTGTTGCCTCACTGACCATCAAGCCTGTCTCTTCTCATTGCCTAGTGAACCCATTCATTCTCTACGGCAACAGCCAGATGAGTTGAGAGTGGCACCCATTATCTCCTTTGTAGGGGGTTGGATTTTTTGTATTAAACCCTACCACTCCACTGAACACATTTGTATAATCCATAGGTTAGGAGTGCAATGTGTTGCCATGATGTATATTCATATGTAACCAATGCTCTGCTTTCTTGTAGACAGCACCCCTGTGTGATCCCTGGTCCTCACTAGGGATTCATCCACAGAGTGGGTGTTCAGATACATGGTCCCCACCACTCTTTAAAGATAGGTGACCAGATTAAGCTTCATCAGTCCTCTCCTTCCCCACTCCAGGTCCAGCAGGTATCTCAGCCCCTATTCAAACTCAGGTCACCTGGGTCATAGCTGAAACTTTGTCCTTCTACATCAACAGGGCTGACTGTGTTATTCTGAAAATGTGGCACTTATTTGTACATCATGTGACATATTTAGTTATAGTTTAGGAACTATTAGGTTATAGTAAAATATTGTAAAGTACAGAAAGAAGGAAGTAATACACACGCGCGTGCGCGCGCACACACACACACACACACACACACACATATATATATATATATATATATATATATATATATATATATATATCACTGTCTCTAAGTTATCCATAAGGCAAGTTCATGCTGTATGTCACATGACTTCCATCTTCAAGCAGTTTTCTGGAGTACAGATGCATCTATTCAACTATTTTCTGTGTCTTTATAAGAATACCTATTACCAAATAGTGCTTTTATTCAAAATAATGCAGAGTTTACAGCAGTGTGTGTAGGTAAACTGAATGACTGAACTCTCTCTCTTTCTATGTTTTTGGTTCCAACTTATCATTTACTCAGACATATGGCATATGAGTGACGTACTGCCAAGTTAAAGAATGTAGAATGGGGAAAGGAAGGTGCAATTTGGAATGGCGCAGTTAGTCTTTGTTAATTCACTAAGATCAACTAGGGAACAAAGTGCATCTTTTTTGAAAGAATCTGAAGATTTTATTTGTTCAATCACATGGCAAGCAAATGAAAACTGGGAAATGATCCCACGTCTGCAGCAAATATGTGTATTGCTAATTGCCGTGTAAACAGTATGCAACAAAATTATCTAAGCATGAACTACTCAGTGAAATTCTGGTCATTCGGCTGTAGTACAATCAGATTAACAACATAACTATAGGAAGGGAATTTGACACCCTTGGCAACATGAATTTGGTACCCTTGGCAACACATCAGTTTGGTATGCCTCCACACACACACACACACACACACACACACACACACACACACACACACACACACACACACACACACACACACACACACACACACACACTAAGAGATCTCAGTCACTTAGCAGCTTTGTAATTGGTCAAGCTTTTTTACATTTGCAAAAGAGTAACTCTTTGCTACCTTTATTTTGACAGTTTACAGGTTGTCATTAAAATACTTTGATCATGTGTGTTTACAGACAGCGTCTAAACTGTTAAACTGTTCTGTCTCTTTTTAAAGTAGACAACTTGGATTCTACTTATAAAAAAAAAAAGAAAGAAAGAAAGAAAGAAAGAAGAGATGACAGACATTTTGCAAGCTGCCTAAAAGTGATCACAGCTACAACTGCTTAATAACAGCTTGCAAACTGTTACCTTTTAAGGACTGGTGTCCCCTACAGCTTTGTGCCTGGACACTGGCCTAGGTTGAGTGCCCTGTTCACCTAACCCTTCTGACAGCATTAAGAAACAGTCCTACACTAAAATCTGTGACCTGTTTTTTTACAAACTACCATCATTAACTACAAATCCCAGAACCCCTCTACAAATAACATCATTGAAGCAGGACTGCTGGTATTTTGACAACAAGCTAAAGCTGTCAGTCCTCTTCAGGACTGTTATCTAACCTACTGAGGAAAAAAACTACTGAAAATAAAAGGGAAGCAGAAAATAAGCGTGAACATCCACTGCAAACTGCAGCTCTTTGTAAAAACAGAAAGCTTCTGTCTAAAAATAAATAAAATATGCATTTTATAATCTGGCATATTACATTCTACATCAGCAAATGCAAAACATTTTATCACATTAGAAGTTACAATCGGACTATCTTCTTAAACGGGTGTACATCTCTTGCTGGTATGTACTTTTATGTCGTTGCTATATGATGTTGTCTGATAAGAGGAATTTCTGTTGCAGGGATGGTGGTTTAAACACACATTATTATCTGCAATAGAAACATACCTTTCAGTAATACTACAAAGGTGAACAGAGAAACGGCAGTTTAATTTCTTGGATGTCATGCTGAATGAACACTGTGATTATAGTGAAATTACAAATCCAAAGTAACTCAGTGTGTCCACCAAAGTTCCAGATATAAAAATCTCGAACTCAATGTAAAAACAAGACTCTTGTTTAATAGAACAACAGGATAACAACAGGATAAGTGCTTTCACAATAGTACTTCTTCAGATCCTAACATAAAAAATAAATCAACAATCCAGTCATTTAAAAAACCATTCAACCAATCAGAAACCTTTCCATTAATGATGCAATGGTCTTGCCTTTAAGGCAGGCTTTAAAGGTATAGTATAATTTAAGCCTGACCCCCTGTGCGCCTGTAAAACAGCTATCCAATTCATCTCCCTATATTCAGTTTTATTACATAAATCACCCCCTCTAAGGCCATTGCTAATGATTTCTACTACTGTGAACTTGAATGAATGTCCTTCATTATCCTTAATATGTTTGTAAAGAGCATATGAGATATTTTTATTCCTTATATCACTCAAATGCTGAAGCACCCGCTTTTTGAGTTTTTGATTAGTTTTACTTATGTAGAAAGATGAACAATCTACACAGGTAGCCAAATAAACTAAGTTCTCAGTTCTACAACTGGCATAAAAATTAAACTCATACGTTTTGGCTGTAACAGGATGTATGAACAAGTTATTGCCTGACATAAAACTACAAGCTTTACAGCACCTACAGGTAAAAGTACCTTACCTTATGTCAGCTTTAACTTGTTTATTAAAGGGTCTATAACAAAGTGCAAATTTCAAACAGAATGTTTGCCTTTAATCAATGAATTGATACCAAAAATGCTATTGACATCATCATTTGCCTAGATAAGAATCGCATCGGTTTATGAATAATATAAATTATATAGGTCATATTGTGAAAAACTAGTCATTCTTCTCTTAAACTGTTAAATGCTCCAAAAACAAGATAATACGTTTATGGCAGCTACCTTCACTGCTTTACAAAAGAAATCTGACTTCTTAGTCACACTCATCCAAGATAAAAAAAAAAAACTCATTTAGTTCACAAAGAGGAGTTATGGAAATCAGACTCACATCAACAAAGGAACCTAAATCATTCTGCAGAGACAATGTTTTTTGCTTCCTAGGCTTGAAAGAGTAGAAATGGGATTCTCATTCACCAAGGTATTTTTGACAACCACAGCGTTACCTTGCTTTGCAACAGAGGAGCATACAAGCAAGTCACATTTCATTAGTTTTATTTTACTGCTGAGAAAGAAGATTGCATACTTAGTATGGTATAGAAAAGGTATTCATCACTGTTATCTACTGTTTTCAAACACACACCATCTGATTCATTTACAGTGGAATTTAAAATGTTCTGCATCAGAAAGTGTGCTGATTTAGTGCTTATTGTGCTTAGTGTGATGTATTTGGGTTCATTTTCTAGAATATCTCTAGCCCACAGCAAGTGCTAAATAAAGAGACATTGGAGAGCTGGATGGATAAATGTAGGTTCATTACTAGCATGGCAAATATATAATTTGACATATACTATATGCATTACTGGAAACTTAAAGAGGTGTTACTCTATCATGCACAACATTCCCCTGTTTTAAAAGTATTCATTTTACAAAACTTGTTTTAAAAAATAATGCTTGCTTGAGTATATCTGGGCATGTCACATGGCCTCCTTCTTCAGACAGTTCCCTGCTGTGCTAGTAATGAAGCTACACGCACCCATCCAGTTCTTCTGAATTTACTTATTTAATACTTGCTATGGGCTACAGATGTTACAGAACTGGAACACAACTGCATCACATGGTATCAGAAGTGAAGGCTGGTTCCAGCTCAAGAGCTCTCCATGGATAATCAGGTAAAATGACAAAAGTGATTTCAGTATGATATAATGAGGCTAGTCCAACCAGACAACCACTTTTCGTGGATGTTGAAGAAATGCATTTCAGGTTACTTCAGAGCCACTATACTACTGGGTGGCCCAATGATACAATATAGCAATAACCCACGCCTGGGTGTGGGTAATGCTGGATTTACCCACGGTTGGCATGGTTTGGTCACGACGGCGAAGCCCGAGTGGCCAAACAAAGCCAACCGTGGGTAAATCCAGCATTACCCACACCCAGAAGTGGGTTATTGCTATTATACAATGACATTATTTAAGAAAAAAATAATTATTTTTCTTAAATAATGGCATTGTATAATGCCTCCTTGCTGTCCTTCCGCAGCTGTCTGGTATTCTGCGGCAGTTCTGATGTACTGTGCATGCATATGCCTACGCAGTACATCAGAACTGTGGGCAAAAAAAAGGTGAAAGCAAGATCTCCGTTGTTTTTTACAAACTGTTTTCGCTATGTTAAATGGGTTTAACATAGCGAGACAGCTTTAAAAAAAGCAATGGAGAATCTCCGTTGCTTTTTTTAAAGCTGTCTTGGTATTTTAAACCCATTTAACATAGCGAGACAGTTCTGAAAAAAGCAACGGAGAAAGCAAGATCTCCGTTGCTTTTTACAAACTGTTTCGCTATGTTAAATGGGTTTAACATAGCTAGACAGCTTTAAAAAAAGCAACAGAGAATCTCCGTTGCTTTTTTTAAAGCTGTCTCGGTATTATGTTAAACCCATTTAACATAGCGAGACAGTTTTGAAAAAAGCAACAGAGAAAGCAAGATCTCCGTTGCTTTTTACAAACTGTCTCGCTATGTTAAAGGAGTTTAACATAGCGAGACAGCTTTAAAAAAGCAATGGAGAATCTCCATTACATTTTTTAAAGCTGTCTCGCTATGTTAAAGGAGTTTAACATAGCAAAACAGTGTGAAAAAAGAGTTATAGTAATGGAAAAAGTCCGGGCGACCGGACCTTTTTCCATTACTATAACTCTGATTTACAACGTGCACGCTGACCAATCAGCATGCACATTTTTGAATATTAATGGGGGGAGTTGCTTAATAAGTAGTACTGCTGCCTCACATCTTGACATTCTCTGGTTTGACTGTCAGCTGGGCTGCCTTCTGTGCAGAGCCTGTAGGCCCTTCTTGCATCTGTATGAGTTTATGTCAAGTACTTTGTTTTTTTCTCCAACCATGAAGTCATATAATAGGTGAAATGGTATTCTCCAAATTGCTTGTAACTGTGTTTGTAATATGTAACTAGAGAGTATGCATTCTGCGATAGACTTGTGTTCTGCTCAGAATAGGTCTCAGTACTTTTCACCAACTGTCCTCAAGGATAGACTA